>NW_025920225.1:0-300000 GCF_902686445.1 Sciurus carolinensis | reverse complement strand
TCAAATCCCCATGTTGCAGCTATCTCCTGTTAGACAAATCATGAAAAGGAGGGTCAAATGACCAGATGAACTGTGCCATTTCCCAATTAAAGGAACTCCTAAGGCAGGGAATTGTGATGCACACTCCGCTGCCCTGAAGTGTCATCAGCCATCATGTCATTTGCCTTCTAGGGCCCTGGGTGAGCTACCTGACTTGGCCAAATCCCATGTGTTCCCAGTCCTGGAGGAGTGGTTTCAGAGGACAATGCCAATGGGGCTGGTGCTAAGATGGATGACCCCTGTGTCTGCATTCAGCATCCCGTCCTTGCCAGGTCCCCTAGTCCTAGTGGGAGCTCACTGCCCACAGCAGGATCTAGGTGACTGGGTTGTCATGAGCCTGGTGTGGCCAAATAAGAACAGTGCCAACTATCAGGTCTGGAAGGTAGTGTGATCTGTCAGGTTTCAGGGGGTACCCTGTCCTGTCTGTACCTAGAAGGATCCACGGCTGATCTGTAGCCCCCACACACCACATAGCTTCACTTCAAGTGGGCAAAGAATATAGAATCCCATTTCTTGAAAGATCAGGCCCCTGACCTTCTTTCTATTCCTCTTTCCTCTTACCATCACTGTGGGCTGGTGCTTCTTTCCATCCCGGTCTGAAGCAGCCAGGACCAGAGAATCTCTGGTTGCCATGGGTACTGTGATGTCACCTTGCTCTCACACCACCCCTCTATGACCTCAGGCGCTGTCTGAGATGCAGGCACTCCTCATTATCCAGGTAGCCCAAGAATGGGGGAAAGCCTCTGGGGAGAGAGAAAGTGCCTGATCCTACCACAGTGTGGAAGCTCCATGCCTTTAACACCCAACATGTCCAAAGCCTGCTTCTTCCACTGAGAATACAGTCACTCTCCCATCCTTTGCTCTCATGGCATGGGAGCACTGGAAACCAAAAGCGAGTCTGTTTTTAGAGAGGACCAGATGGCAGTTGAGGGACTGAGAGATCCCGGAAAAGACATTCAGCCACTTATCTCACTCCATTGAATCTTGAGAGAAAGAGATGCAAACCTAACAGGGCAGGTGGACATTGGATAAGGAATTTTTCTTCCAGTCAGCATGTATCAGTCTTTGTAAACTAGATCCCATGAGCAATCACCACTTCCCATTGCCTGTGTAAATTTACTGACAACTTCTGACTGTGTCCCTGAGACATTCCCTCATTTAGTGAAAAAGGCTTTGCCTAGGAGAAACACCTTAAATGAAATGGTATGCAAGATCCAGCAGATCTACTCTCTTGTGCATTTTGACCAGATATTTCCTGGGTAGAAATTGTCCAAGGAAAATGCCAGGGAGAAAAAACAACACTGAGGAAGAAATCAGTGGAATATGATTTGAATGGCTAGAGATCCAGGTGGAAATGAACCCAGAAGTTTTTCTTGATAATAACAACCTGGGCATATTCTGATTCCCACATAGGCCTACATCTCCTCCTGTTGCCCAAAGGCCTCCATGCTCACTGACATATTTTTATGCACAGTGATCAGCAACAAATCTTTTCCTCCTTCAATGGACAAGGATAAAATTTTCCCCTCATGCCGCACATCTAGATTTTGATCTTGACTTCCACCAAATATTCCTTGCAGGATTGCTGTTATAAGAAATATGAAGACTCCTTAGAAACTTGGTGGATTCATTTGAAGCTCTGTTTTCTGCAGAGTATTTGGCAGAGTCAGACCAGGAGAAGATATATAGGGTACATCAAAGTGTACCCTGTATAGCTGAAGAGATAGCTCCTCTTGGTGATCACTCAGCTAACATGTGGAAGTACCACCATTGGAATCCCTGGACACTACGATGGGGCAAGGACAGAAAAACTCTTGAACTTGCCAACTGACCCCTCTCATCATTTTTGCTCTCTTTTCACCAACTGAATTGGCACACTTGAAAAAGAACCAGTTGGACATGCAAGCCTTGTCCAATCAGATTTTCAGCATGGAGATGCAGTCAGAGATAGCAGTGCTTTCCTGGTCACCAACATTTCTGATGAGGAGATGTTCCTTGACTTGAGTCAACTCACGGGAACTCATAGCTTAGCTCCTTCTCATGAGTATGCTCATGTGGCTAGATCCTCAGCAAGTACTTGAAGAAGACAATGCTCACCAGGTTGCAAATGACAGCATCTTCCAAAAGACAACAGCACTAGTCTTTGGCAAATACCCAGCACCTTGGGCACACTTCAGATACTGTGCAACTGAAGCCCAGCCCTTTCCATGTGCCCATACATGTCATCTGCAAAAGCAAGAGGTGAGGACCAAAGAGTACTGCCCTTGGCCCTGGCTTTTCTCACTCAGTTTTCCTTGGAGTTGGGTTGAAAATGACTTGAAGTCAAATTGTATTATTTGGGGATTCATAAGGGTTAGCTGCTGCTGATAGCATTCAGGAGTAACTGGGGAATTTGCAACCTAGTGTGCATTTTCATTGGAGGTTCAGTGTCCAGAGGAATAAAGTCCTTTTTAAGACTGTTGTTAATTTGATGGAGGTACTGAAGAGACCCAATGCAGAATTGGATGAAGGATATGTTGTTCTCATGTGTACAATGGTTTTGGGACTTGGGGGATTGTGCTTTCAGGGTCAAGAGTGAAACAAGAAACCCTCTATGAAAGAAGTCAAACTGAAAGAAGGAAAGCAGAGACACAAATAACTTGGCCTGTTGGTGGTGGATATAGATAGTCCAAGAATTAGAATGATGCTAATATTTGAAAATGCTTGAGGATACACTCTTCCTGCTCATTAAGGCTGGGTTGTTCTTTAACGTGTCTTTTTTGATATCAAGTTTTGTGCATTTGGGGTACTCATGTTTGGTATTGAGTCTGATGGTTTTGACTAAATGTCTGATATTGAGGTGCACTCTTGATCTCGAGAACCATGCTTCAGGGCTGCATATCCCAAAGTAAGGTTGGTTTCAATGAGGGAAAATGGAGTAGAGGGTGTGGTGTAAAGAAACTTTTCCTCAGAGACCTTGTGCTGAAAAAACTAAAAATCATCATATATACAATGAACTGTGCTTCCATGCAATAGGAAAGAGCCAAGAATTGGCAAGGGCATTGATGTCCTTGCAAGTGGAATTAGGGATAGTTATGAAAGTTGCTCACAGAATTATCTGGCACTGACTACCTCCTCTACCACAGTAGGTGGAAGCTGAAGAAATGTCCTGGAATTTGGAGGTTGACCTTCAAGAAAACCATTTCAATAGTGTTCCCTCACTAAAGTTAATTTTCAGCACCAACACACTTTTGCTTTTCAGGCCACCTCAAAATGTCCTTACTCTTCATTGTGGAGTATTCAGTCTTGAGGTTTTGTGCCATCACTCTTTCAGCATGAAGCATGTTCACCTATGGTATTCTGCCCTGTGAAAATGTGTTCATTATACCAATAACAGGCTCTTGCTTCATCCACTGGTTTGTGCTCTGCATCTTACAGGGCCTGCTAGTAGGATTCTTGGCCATTTCTCAGAGGACCTGGTGCCACAGAGGCACTCATCCAGTCAAGGGAATGAACCCTTGGAGGAACAGACATTGGCTAGGTATTTCAGCATCTGAAGGTGAGTTGAAGGTCCTCTGGAAAAGTCACCAAGGTCAAATTCTGAGTGCAGCCCAGTTGTAAGGCAGAATCCAAGATGGTTGTCCCTGGCAAGTGGAGTGAACACAGAACATCTCTCTTTGCCTGGCAGGTCCCTCCTGTCCTCCTTTCAAAATACTGAGTGAATGACTCCCAGTACTCCCTGTGAGCCATCACAGGAGGCAATCACCTCCACTTGGAAGATCAAATCCCCATGTTGCAGCTATCTCTTTCTAGGGGACTCAATGAAAGGAGGTGCAAATAACCAGATGGACTGTGATGTTTCCCAATTCAAGGAGCACCTAAGGCAGGAGTTGTGATGCATGCTCCCCTACCCTGAGGTGTCATCGGCCATCATGCCTTGTGCTTTCTAGGGCCATAGGTGAGTTGCCTGACTTGGCCAAATGCCAGGCCTGGAGGAGTGGTTTCAGAGGACAATGCTGATGTGGCTGGTGCTAAATTGGTTGACCCCCATATCCTCATGCAGCAACCCATTCTTTCCTGGTCCCCCAGTCCTCATGGGGGCTCACTGCCCACAGCAGGATCTAGTTGACTGGGCTGTCATGATGCCTGGTTTGGCCAAACCAGAACAGCATCAACTAGCAGGTCTGGAGGGTAGTGTGATCTGTCAGGTTTCAGCAGGATACCCTGTCCTGTCTGGACTTGGAATAATCCATGGCTGATCTGCAGCCCCCTGCACACCCCATAGCTTCACTTCAAGTGGGCAAAAATGTTCGAATCCCATTTTTGAAAGATCAGGTCCCTGGCCCTCACTCCCTTCCTCTTTTCTCTTACCATCACTGCAGAGCTTGTGCTTCTTTCCAATCGTGGTCTGCAGCAGCCAGGACCAGAAGCATCTCTGGGTGCCATGGGAACTGTTATGCCACCATGCTCTTAGACCACCCCTCTATGACCTCAGGCACTGTCTTAGGTGCAGGCACGAGGTCACAGAAACCACTTCTCAATATCCAGGTGGCCCAAGGCCCAGAGAAAGCATCTGGGAAGAGAGAAAGTTTATGGTCCTACCAGTCTGCAACTTCGGTCCCTATCACACCTGACATGCTCAAAGCCTGCTCCTTCCACTGAGAATACAGTCACTATCTCATCTTTTGCTCTCACGGCATGGGAGCACTCAAAACCTAATTGAGTCCATATTCATAGAGGACTGGATTGCACTTGAGGGACTGAGAGATCCCGGATATGACATTCAGTCACTTATCTCACTCCGTTGAATCTTCAGAGTAAAAGCTGCAAACCTAACAGTGGCAGGTGCACATTGGATGAGAATTTTTTTTTCCTGCCCACATATATCAGTCTTTGGAAACCAGATGCTATGAGTGATCACCACTTCCTATTGTCTGTGTAAATTTACTGACAATTTCTGGCTGTGTCCTGGAGAAATTCACTCTTTTAGGGAAAAGGCTTTTCCCTGGAGAAACACCTTCCTCTACCTCACCCATAAATGAAATAGCATGTAATATCCAGCATATCTACTCTCTTGTGCATTTTGCCCAGATATCTCCTGGGTAGAAATTGTACAAGGAAAATGCCAGGAAGAAAAACAGCACTGAGGAAGGAATCAGCGGAATATGATTTAAATGGCGAGGGATCCAGGTGGGAATGAACCCAGAAGTCTCCCTTGATAAAAAAAAAAAAAAAAAAAAAAAAACTGAACATATTCTGTTTCCCACATAGGCCTCCATCTTCTCCTTCTGCCCCCTGACCTCCATTCTTACTGACATATTTTTCTGCACAGTGATCAGCTACCTTGTCCTTCTTCCATAGACTGGGATAAAGTTTTCCCCTCATGTCACACATCTAGATTTTAGTCTTGACTTGCACCAAATGTTCCTTGCAGGATTGTTGTGATAAGGAAGATGAAGAGCTCCTTAGGAACTTGTTGGATTCATTTGGAGCTCTGTTTTCTGCAGAGTATTTGCCAGAGACAGATCAGTTACTGAACTACAGGGTACATCAAAGTGTCCCCTGCAAAGCTGAAGAGATACCTCCTCTTGAAGACCACTCAGCCAGCATGTGGAAGGACCATGGTTTGAATCCCCGGACACTCAGGTGAGGCAGGGATGTAAAAACATGTTTGAATATGCCAACCATCACCTATCATCATTTTTTCCCTCTTTTTAACAAGTAAATCGGCACACTTGAAAAAGAACCAGTTACACATGCAAGCCTTCTCCAATCAGATTTTCAGCATGGAGCTGCAGTCATAGGTAGCAGTCACCAGTTTTTCTGTGAAGGAGATGTTCCTGGACATGACTCAAATCACAGGAATTCATAGATTAGCTCCTTCTCATGAGTATGCTCATGTGGTTATATCATCAGCATGTTCTTGAACAAGACGATGCTCACCAGGTTGCAAATGGCAGCATCTTCCAAATGACAACTGCACAAGTGTTTGGCAAATACCCTACTTCTTGGCACACTTCAGATGCTGTGCAACTGATGTGGACTTGCACAGCTCAGCACTTTCCATGTGCACCTCCATGTCTTCAGTGAAAGCATGAGGTGAGGACCAAAGAAAGCCAACTTTGGTCCTGGCTTTTCTCACTCAGTTTTCCTTGGCTTTGGGCTGCAAATGACTTGAAGTCAGATTGTATGATTTGGGGATGCATACAAGTTAGCTCCTGCTGATAACATTCAGGAGGAACTGGAGGAATTTGCAATCTAGTTTCCCTTTTTCATTGGAGGTCCAGTGTTCAGAGGAATGAAATTCGTTTTTTGACTGTTGTTAATTTGGATGCAGGTACTGAAGAGAAACAATGTAGAATTGTGTGAAGGATATGTTGTACACATGTATACCATATTTTTGGGACTGAGGGGATTGTGCTTTGCAGGGTCAAGAATGATAAAGAAAACTCTCTATGAAAGAAGTCAAACTTAAAAAAGGAAAGAAAAGACACTAGGTACGTGGCATGTTGGTGGTGGATAGCCAATCCAAGAAATGAAAAGGATGATAAAATTTGTGAATGCTTGAGGATACACTCTTCCTGGTCACTAAGGCCCATCACACTTTTGGCTGCTCTTTTACATGTCTTTTGATATCAAGGGTTGCCCATTTGGGGTACTCAGGTTTGCTATTGGGCCCGATGGTTTTGACTACATGTCTGATATTGATGTGCACTCTTGACCTCAAGAGCCATGCTTCAGTGCTGCGTATCCCAAAGTGAGGTCGTTTTCACTGAAGGTCAATGGAATAGACAGTGTGGTATAAAGAATGCTTTTCCTCAGAGGTCTGGGCTGAAAAAATTAAATTTCAGCATATATATCATCAGCTGTGCTTCCATGCAATAGGAAAGAGTCAGGAATTGGCAAGGACATTTATGTCCTTGCAAGGGGAATTAGGGTCAGTCATGATGGTTGCTCACCGAATAAACTGGCACTGACTACCTCCACTACCTCTACAGTATGTTGAAGCTAAAGAAATGTTCTAGAATTTGGGCATACACCTTCAAGCAACCCATTTTGTTAGTGTCCAACACTAAAGTTAATTTTCAGCACCAACACCCTTCTGCTTTTCAGGCCACCTCAAAAGGTCCACACTCTTCCTTGTGGAATATTCAGCCTTGAAGGTCTGTGCCATTACTCTTTCAGCACGATGCATGTTCACTTATGATTTTCAGCCCTGTGAAAATGTGTTCATCATGAGAAGAGCAGGCTCTTGCTTCATCCACTGTGATGTGTCTCCAGATTAGAAGGGCTGCTAATAGGACTATTGGCGTATCTAAGAGGTCCTGGTGCCACAGAAGCACTCAGCCTGTCAAGGGAATGAACCCCCTTGGGTGAATAGTAATTGACTTGGTATTTCAGCATCTGATTGTGAGTTGAAATTCCTCTGGAAAAGTCACTGAGGTCAAATTCTGACTGCAGCCCAGTTGTAAGACAGTATCCAAAGTGGTTGTCCCTGACAGGTGAGTGAGCCCAGAACATCTCTTCTTGCCTGACAGGTCCCTCCTTGTCCTCTTTTCAACATATTGAGTGAATGACTCCCTGATCTCCCTGTGAACCATCACAGCAGCCTATCATCTGCACTTGGAAGACCAATTCCCAGGTTGTAGTTATCTCCTGTTAGAGCAATCACCAAAAGGAGGGGCAAACGACCAGACTGACTGTGATGTTGCCCAATTCAAGGATCACTTAAGGCAGGGAGTGGCCATGCACACTCCCCTGCCCTGAGCTGTTATCAGCCATCATGCCATGTGCCTGAAAGTGCCCTAGGTGAGTTGCCTGACTTGGCCAAATCGTGTGTTCCAAGGCCTGGAGGAGTTGTTTCAGGGGACAATGCTGATGGGGCTGGTGCTAAGCTGGGTGACCCACGTGTCCTCATGCAGACCCCATCCTTGCCTGGTCCCCCATTCCTAGTGGGGGCTCAATGCCCACAGCAGGATCTAGGTGACCAGGCTGTGATGATGCCTGGTGATTCCAAACCAGAACAGCATCACCTAACAGGTCTGAAAGGTAGTGTGATCTGTCAGATTTTAGTGGAGTACCCTGTCTTCTCTGGACCTGGAATGATCCACGACTGGTCTGCTGCTTCCTGCACACCCAATAGCTACACTTCAAATGGGACAAGAATATAGAATCCCATTTCTTGAAAGATCAGGCCCCTGGCCCTCGCTCCCTTCCTCTTTCCTCTTACTATCACTGTGGAGCTGGTGCTTCTTTCCAATCGTGGTCTGCAGCAGCCAGGACCAGAAGCATCTCTGGGTGCCATGGGAACTGCGACACTTCTGCCCTCTCAGACCGCCCCTCTATGACCTCAGGTGCTGTGTAATGTGCAGCCAAATGGTCATAGAAGCCACTTCTCAACATCCAGGGGGCCCAAGGCCCAGAGAGAGCCTCTGGAGTGACAGTAAGTGCCTGCTCCTACTGGAGCCTAGAACCTCCGTACACTTCACACCCGACATGCCCGAAGCCTGCCCCTTCCACTGAGAGTACAATCTCTCATCTTTTGCTCTCATGGCACGGGAGCACTGGAAACCAAATGTGAGTCCATTTTCAGAGAGGACCAGATTGCAGTTGAAGGATTGAGAGATCCCGGATATGATTTTCAGCCACTTATCTGACTTCATTGAATCTTGAGAGAAAGAACTGCAAACCTAAATTGTGGCAGGTGTACATTTGGTGAGCAAGTTTTTTTTTTTTTTTCCTGCCACCATATATTGGTCTTTGGACACCAGATCCTGTGAGCAATCACTAAATCCCTTTGCCTGTGTAAATGTACTGACAAGGTCTAGCTGTGTTCCTGAGACTTTCCCTCACTTAGGAAAAAAGGCTTTGCCCAGGAGAAACACCTTCCTCTACCTCACCCATAAATGAAATGGTATGCAAGATCCAGCAACTCTACATGTTTGTGCATTTTGCCCAGATATCTCCTGGGTAGAAATTGACCAAGAAAAATGCCAGGAGGAAAAAGAGGACTGAGGAAGGAATGAGCAGATTGTGAATTGAATTGGTAGGGATCCAGTTGGGAAGAAAGCAGAAGTCTTCCTTGATAAAAACAACATGAGCATATAGTGATTCCCTCATAGGCCTTCCTCTCCTCCTGCTGTCCTTTGGCCTCCATGCTCACTGACATATTTTTCTGTTCAGTGATCAGCTACAAACATTTTCCTCCTTCAATAGACATGGATAAAGATTTGCCATCATGTCACACATCTAGATTTCAGTCTTGACTGGCACCAAATATTCCTTGCAGGATTGTTGCGATGAGAAAGATGAAGAAATCCTTAGGAATTGTTGGATTCATTTGGATCTACATTTTCTGCAGAGTCTTTGACAGAATGAGACCAGTAGAGGATCTATAGGGTACAGCAGATGGTCCACTGCAAAGCTGAAGATATAGCTCCTCTTAGAGGGCACTCAGCTACTATGTGTAAGGACCACGGTTCGAATTCCCAGACCCTCAGAAAGGGCAAAGACAGATAAAATGTTTTGAATATGGAACCATCACCTCACATAATTTTTTTCCTCTTTTCACCAACTGAATTGGCACACTTGAAAAAGAACGAGTTGTACATGCAAACCTTCTCCAATCAGACTTTCAGCATGGAGCTGCGCTAAAAGGTAGCAGTGCTTTCCTGGTCACCAGCATTTCTTTTGAGGAGGTGTTCCCTGACATGAGTCAACTCACAGGAACTCATAGCTTATCTCCTTCTCATGAGTATGCTCATGGGGTTATATCATCAGCAAGTTCTTGAAGAAGACCAGATTGCAAATGGCAGGAACTTCCAAATGACAACTGCAATAGTCTTTGGCAAATACCCGGCTTCTTGGGCACACTGTGGATGCTGTGCAAATGAAGTGGACTTGCACAGCTCAGCACTTTCCACGTGCACCTCCATGTCATCTGGAAAAGCAAGAGGTGAGGACCAAAGACAGCTGCCCATGGCCCTGGCTTTTCTCACTCATTTTCCTTGGCATTGGGCTGCAAATGACTTGAAGTCAAATTGTGTGATTCGGGTTGCATATGGGTTAGCTCCTGCTGAGAGCATTCTGGAGGAACTGGGGGAATTTGCAACCTAGTGTTCCAGTTTCATTGGAGGTCCTGTGTCCAGAGGAATGAAGCCCTATCTTAGACTGTTGTTAATTTGAATGGAGGTACTGAGGAGACACAATGTAGAATTGGGTGAAGTATATGTTGTTCTCATGTGCACCTCGGTTTTGGGACTGAAGGGATTGTGCATTTCAGGGTCAAGAATGACACAAGAAACCCTCTATGAAAGAAGTCAAACTGAAAGAAGGAAAGCAGAGACACTAGTATGTGATGTGTTGGTGGTGGATATAGCCAGATCAAGAAATAAAAGGATGCTAAAATTTGAAACTGCTTGAGGATGCCCTCTTCCTGCTCATTAAGGCCTATCAATGCTTTTAGCTGCTTTTTAACGTATTCTGTGGATACCAAATTTTGCCCATTTTGGGTATTCACATTTGCTATTGTGCCCATTGATTTTGACTACATATCTAATACTGATTGAGGTGCACTCTTGATCTGGAGAGCCATGCTTCAGTGCTGCATATCCCAAAGTGAGGTCATTTTTATTGAAGGTCAATGGAATAGAGGGTGTATGGTATAGAAAGCTTTTCCTCAGAGATCTTGTGCTGAAAAAACTAAAAATCAGCATATATACCATCAGCTCTGCTTCCATGAAATAGGAAAAAGCCAGGAATTGGCAAAGGCATTGTTGTCCTTGCAAGGGGAAATAGGGTCAGCCATGATGGTTACTCACAGAATGATCTGGCACTGACTATTTCCTCAACCTGTACAGTATGTGGAAGCTGAAGAAATGTCCTGGAATTTGGACATAGGCCTTCAACAAACCCCTTTTGCTAGTATCCCTTCACTAAAGTTAGTTTTCAGCACCCACACACTTCTCCTCTTCATGCCCCTCCAAAATGTCCTTACACTTCCTTGTGGAGTATTCAGCCTTGAAGCTTAGTGCCATTCCTCTTTCAGCACGATGTATATTCACCTATGGTATTCTGCCCTGTGAAAATGTGTTCATCATGCAAAGAGCTGGCTCTTGCTTCATCCACTGGCTTGTGCTCTGCATCTTACAGGGGCTGCTAATAGGACTCTTGGCCATTTCTCAGAGGCCTGGTGCCACAGAAGAAATCATTCATTCAAGGGAATGAACCCTTGGGGGAACAGACATTGGCTAGGTATTTCAGCATCTGATTGTGAGTTGAAGTTCCTCTGGAAAAGTCATCGAGGTCAAATTCTGAGTGCAACCCAGTTGTAAGGCAGAATCCAAGATGGTTGTCCCTGGCAGGTGGAGTGAACACAGAATATCTTTCCTTGTCTGGCAGTTCCCTCCTGTCTTCCTTTCAACATACTCAGTGAATGACTCCCTGATCTCCCTGTGAGACATCACAGCAGCCTATCACCTCCACTTGGAAGGCCAATTCCCAGGTTGCAGCTATCTCCTGTTAGAGCAATCACCAAAAGGAGGGGCAAACGACCAGACTGACTGTGATGTTGCCCAATTCAAGGATCACTTAAGGCAGGGAGTGGCCATGCACACTCCCCTGCCCTGAGCTGTTATCAGCCATCATGCCATGTGCCTGAAAGGGCCCTAGGTGAGTTGCCTGCCTTGGCCAAGTCCCATGTGTTCCAAGGCCTGGAGGAGTTGTTTCAGAGTACAATGCTGATGGGGCTGGTGCTAAGCTGGATGACCCATGAGGATGCAGACCCCATCCTTGCCTGGTCCCCCATTCCTAGTGGGGGCTCAATGCCCACAGCAGGATCTAGGTGACCAGGCTGTAATGATGCCTGGTGATTCCAAACCAGAACAGCATCACCTAACAGGTCTGAAAGGTAGTGTGATCTGTCAGGTTTCAGCGGGGTACCCTGTCATCTCTGGACCCAGAATGATCCATGGCTGGCCTGTTGTTTCCTGCACACCCCATAGATACACTTCAAATGGGACAGGAATATAGAATCCCATTTCTTGAAAGATCAGGCCCCTGGCCCTCTCTTCTTTCCTCTTTCCTCTTACCATCACTGTGGAGCCAGCGCTTCTTTCCAATCATGGTCTGCAGCTGCCAGGACCAGAAGCATCTCTGGGTGCCATGGGAACTGCGACACTTCTGCCCTCTCAGACCGCCCCTCTATGACCTCAGGTGCTGTCTATGGTGCAGGTACGCTGTCACAGAAGCCACTTCTCAACATTCAGGTGGCCCAAGTACCCAAGATAGCCTCTGGAGTGACAGTAAGTGCCTGCTCCTACCAGAACCTGGAACCTCAGTGACCTTCACATGTGCCATTCCCAAAGTCTGCTCCTTCCATTGAGAATACAATCACTCTTCCTTCTTTTGGTCTCATGGCACAGGAGCACTGAAACCAAAACAAATTCATTTTCAGAGAGGACTAGATTGCTGTTGACGGACTGAGAGATCCCGGATATGACATTCAGCCATTTATCTCACTCCATTGAAACTTGAGAGAAAGAGCTGCAAAACTAACTAGAAGCAGGTGGACATTGGATGAGGAATTTTGTTTTTCCTGCCAGCATATATAGGTCTTTAGATATTAGATGCCAAGAGCTATCACCACTTCTCTTTGCCTGTGTAAATTTACTGACAAGTCCTGCTGAGTTCCTGAGGCATTCCATCATTTAGGGAAAAAAACTTTGCCCAGGAGAAACACCTTCCTCTACCTCACCCAGAAATGAAATGCTATGCAAGATCCATCACCTCTTCTCTCTTGTGCATTTTGCCCAAATATCTCCTGGGTAGAAATTGTCCAAGAAAAATGTGAGTAAGTAAAACAGCACTGAGGAAGGAAATCAGCAGAATGTGATTTGAATGGCTTGCAATCCAGGTGGGAATGAACCCAGAAGTCTCCCTTGATAAAAACAACCTGAGCATATTCTAATTTCCACGTAGACCTGCAGCACCACATGCTGCCCTGCGGCCTCCATGTTCACTGACATATTTTTCTGCAAACTGATCAGCTGCAACCCTTTTCCTCCTTCAATAGACAAGGATAAAGTTTTTCCCTCATATCACACATCTAGATTTCGGTCTTAACTTGTACCAAATATTCCTTGTATGATTGTTTTGATAGAACCTGTTGGATTCATTTGGTGCTCGGTTTTCTGCAGAGTATGTGACAGAATCAGACAAGTAGGGGATCTAGAGTACATCAAAGAGTCCCATGCAAAGTTGAAGGGATAACTACTCTTGGAGAGTGCTCAGCTAGCCTGTGGAAGGACCATAGTTCGAATCCCCAGAACCTAACATGGGGTGGGGAGGGAAAAACTCTTTTGACTATGCCAACCATCCCCTCTCATCATTTTTTTCCTCTTTTCATCAACTGAATCAGCACAGTTGAAAAAGAACCAGTTGGACATGCAAGCCTTTCCAATCAGATTTTCAGCATGGAGCTATGGTCAGAGGTAGCAATGTTTTCCCGGTCACCAGCACTTCTTACAAGGAGATGTTCCTTGACATGAGTCAACTCACAAGAACTCTTAGCTTTGCTCCTTCTCATGAGTATGCTCATGGGGTTATATCCTCAGCAAGTTCTTGAAGAAGTCGATGCTCACCAGGTTGCAAATGGCAGGATCTTCCAAATGACAACTGCACTAGTATCAGGAAATATCCGGCTTCCTGGGCACATTTCAGACACTGTGCAACTGAAGTGGACTCACACAGCTCAGCACTTTCCATGTGCACCTCCATGTCATCTGGAAAAGCAAGAGGTGAGGACAATAGTCAGCTTCCTTGGTCCTAGATTTTGTCACTCAGTTTCCTTTGGCATTGTGCTGCAAATGACATGAAGTCAAATTGAATGATTTGGGAATGCATATGGGTTAGCTCCTGCTGATAGCATTCAGGAAGAACTAGGGGAATTTTCAACCTAGTATGTCAGATTCATTGGATGAAGGAGGTCATTTTTTAGACTGTTGTTAATATGGATTGAGGTACTGAGGAGACACAATTTAGAATTGGGTGAAGGATATGTGGCTCTCTTGTGCACCATGGTTTGGGGTCAGAGGGGACTGTGCTTTGCAGCATCAAGAATGACACAGGAGGAGGTTTTCAAGATGGTGGACTAGAGAGTGGCTGAATTTCATGTTGCTCCAGGACTCAGGATTCAAAAGAAGAGATATTGAGAGACTTGGGATCAACTCAAAGCCTCCAGATGAGTATCTCCCATTGGGGAGGCATCCCAGATAGGGCAGTAGTCCTGGAACGAAGGGAACTTTGTGAAGTAGAGTTGCCTGACGAGACACCCCTTCCCCCATTGGAGCAGTTAATTCAGACAACTGGGTGCATCGTTGAGGAGGCCGCTCAGTATAGCGCTGGGACTCGGAGTAACCACTGGGGCTCTGGGTGGCTGTGAGGAGGAAGAGCTGCTCAGTGAGCTGTTTGGACTCAGAGTGACCACTCCTGAACACTGGGGGGGGGCTGCCCAGAGGAGGAGGAGGAGCACAGTGGGTCGATTGGACTCGGAGTGACTGCAACAGGGCTATGGGTGGCTGCCCAGAGGAGAAGCTGCACGGTGAGCTGTTTGGACTCAGAGCAACCACTCCTGAACACTGGGGATCTGCCCGGAGGAGGAGCAAGGTGGGTCGCTTGGACTTGGAGTGACTGTACCAGAGTTCCGGGCAGCTGCCCAGAGAAGGAGATGAGTGGTGAGTTGTTTGAACTCAAAGCAACCACTCCTGAATGCCAGGGGATTGCCTGGAAGAGGAGCGTGGGGGGTCACCTGGTCTTGGAGTGACTGCCCAGGGCTATGGGTGGTTGGCAGGAGGAAGAGGCGCACAGTGAGTTGCTTGGACTCCTAGCTACTGCACCAGAACACTTGGTGACTGCACGAAGGAAGAGGCATGCAGCTGGTCGCTGGGACTCATAGCAACTGTACAGAACTCCAGGTGGCTGCTCAGAGGAGGAGCTGCATAGCCAGGTGATTAGGTGCAGAACAGGGTCACAGGACATAGGTGGCTTCTTGGTGGAAGAGCCACACAGAGACAAGCTGAGGGGCACAGTGAAGGTTCCAGGACTGCGGGCAGATTCTCTGAGGAGAGGCAGCCTAAGGAGACTCGTCTGCGAAGGGTGAGGCTCCCAGGCCCAGGAGGTAGGTCTGGGCCACTGGGAACATTGCAGAGGAAGACAGCCCAGCACAGGTGGTAGTTGTGGATTGAGGGGAACCTCTAGGAGGGGAACTGACAGGTGAGACCTTCCCACCAGGTGAGACTTCCCTGCCGGTTGAGGTTTTCCCACAAGGATGGTAAAACCAGAGACACAGGCCCAAATAGGCCTTGCCTCAGCCCGCAGCCTAGTTCCCCTTTGGATGACCAATGGTCAACAAGTGGATGCACCTCTGCCCACTATCAGGGAATATAACCCACCTGAAGGTCACCACACCTAGAGAGGCAGCTTCCTTGTGGAGCACTGCATTATCAACTTTCTCCAAGATTTCAGGTTACTGAAGGCTAAGAGGGGATATACTAGAAATCTTCAGAGACATTATAAGTCAATAGAGGAAATCTGCAATATCTTAGCGGTGCACTGATACCTGAACAATATGAGAAAACAAGGGAAGAAAATGCCCCAAACAAATCTAGATGCTACATCAAAAAAATCCAATGACAGCATGGCAGAAGAAATGACAGAAAGGGAGTTCAGAATGTACATAATTAAAATGATCAGAAAAGCAATCGATGAGATGAAAGAGCAAATGCAGGCATTGAATGATGAAATGAAAGAGCAAATGCAGGCATTGAATGATCACACCAATCGACAGTTAAAAGAGCAAATACAGGAAGCCAAAGATCATTTCAATAAAGAGTTAGAGAAATTGAAAAAAAAAAACAAACAGAAATCCTTGAAATGAAGGAAACAATAAACCAAATTAAGAACTCCATAGAAAGCATAACCAATAGGATAGAACACCTGGAAGACAGACCCTCAGATATTGAAGACAAAATATTTAATCTTGAAAACAAAGTTGAACAAACAGAGAATATGGTAAGAAATCATGAACAGAATCTCCAAGAACTATGGGATATCATGAAAAGCCCAAATTTAAGAATTATTGGGATAAAGGAAGGCTTAGAGAAACAAACCAAAGGAATGAACAATCTATTCAATGAAATAATATCAGAAAATTTCCCAAATCTGAAGAATGAAATGGAAAATGAAGTTGAAGAGACTTATAGGACTCCAAATACACAAAATTACAATAGACACACACCAAGGCACATTATGATGAAAATACATAACATACAAAATAAAGACAGAATTTTAAAGGCTGTGAGAGAAAGGAACCAAATTACATTCAGGGAGAATCCAATACGGATATCAGCAGATATTTCAATCCAGACCCTAAAAGCTAGAAGGGCCTGGAACAACATTTTTCAAGCCCTGAAAGAAAATGGATGCCAACCAAGAATCTGATATCCAGCAAAACTTACCTTCAGACCGGATGATGAAATAAGATCCTTCAAGGATAAACAAAAGCTAAAGAATTTACAAAAAGAAAGCCAGCATTACAGAATATTGTCAGCAAAATATTCCATGAGGAAGAGATAAAAAACAAAGAAGCAATTCAGCAAAGGGAGGAATTATAATAAAGGAATTGTCAAATAAAGGAGGAACAAACTCGTGTCAAATAAATAAATAAATAAATAAAATTTAAAAAATGAACTGAATGAGAGGGAATACAAATCAAATCTCAATAATAACCCTGAATGTTAATGGCCTGAATTCATCAGTAAAAAGACATAGACTGGCAGATTGGATTAAAAAGAAAGATCCAACAATATGTTGCCTGCAAGAGACACATCTTACAGAAAAAGATACCCATAGACTAAAGGTGAAAGATGGGGGAAAACATACCATGCACATGGACTCAGCAAAAAAGCTGGAGTATCCATCGTCATTTCAGATAATGTGGACTTCAAGCCAAAATTAGTCAGAAGGGATAAAGGACATTTCATACTGCTTAAGGGAAGCATAAATCAGCAAGACATAACAATCATAAACATCTATGCCCCAAACAGTGGTTCATTCATGTATGTCAAACAAATCCTTCTCAATTTTAGAAACCAAATAGACCATAACACAATAATACTAGGCAATTTTAACATACCTCTCTCACCACTGGACAGATCTTCCAAACAAAAATTGAACAAAGAAACCATTGATATCAATAATTTAGACTTAACAGACATTTATAGAATATACCATCCAACCAAGAGCGAAAACACTTTCTTCTCAGCAGCACATGGATCCTTCTCTAAAATAGACCATATATTATGCCACAAAGCTAATGTTAGCAAATACAAGAAGGCAGAGACACTACCTTGTATTCTATCACATCATAATGGATTGAAATTGGAAATAAAGGAAAGAGTAAAAAACAGAAACTACTCCAACACCTGGAGATTAAACAACATGCTATTATATGATGAATGGATAACAGAAGATATTAGGAAGGAAATTAAAAAATTCTTAGAGGTAAATGAGAACAAAGAAACATCATATCAAAATCTCTGGGACACTATGAAAGCAGTACTTAGAGGAAAATTTATTTCATGGAGCATATTCAATAAAATAAAATAAGTAAAACTCAACAAATAAGCGAACTAACACTACAGTTCAAAGTCCTAGAAAAAGAAGAACAGACCAACCCCAAAAGTAGTAGAAGACAGGAAATAGTTAAACTCAGAACGGAAATAAACGAAATTAAAACAAAAGAAACAATACAAAAATTGACAAAATAAATAGTTTATTCTTTGAAAAAATAAACAAAATTGATAAACCTTTAGCAACACTAACAAAGAGAAGACGAAAGAAAACACAAATCACTAAAATTCGGAATGAACAAGGTGATATCACAAGAGACACGATTGAATACAAAAGATAATTAGAACCTATTTTGAAAATCTATACTCCAAAAAAATAGAAAATTTCGAAGACATCAACAGATTTCTAGAGACATATGAATTGCCTAAACTGAACGAGGAGGACATACACAATTTATTTTTTTTTTTTTTTTTTTTTTTTTTTTTATTTTTTTATTTTATTTTATTTTATTTTTTTTTACGTTTACATAGGGTAATGATGTTTATTATATTTTTCCCCTCCCCCCCACCCCTCCCACCCCTCCCACCCCTCTTTTCCCTCTACACAGTCCTTCTTTCCTTCATTCTTACTGCTCTCCTTAGCCTAACTCTAAACCTAACCCTAAACCTAATGCTAGCCCCTCCCACCCCCCATTATATGTCCTCATCCGCTTATCAGCGAGATCATTTGTCCTTTAGTTTTTTGAGATTGGCTTATCTCACTTAGCATGATATTCTCCAATTTCGACCATTTGCCTACAAATGCCATAATTTTATCATTCTTCATTGCGGAGTAATATTCCATTGTATAAATATGCCACAGTTTCTTTATCCATTCATCAACTGAAGGGCATCTAGGTTGGTTCCACAATCTGGCTATGGTGAATTGAGCAGCAATGAACATTGATGTGGCTGTATCTCTGTAGTATGCTGATTTTAAGTCCTTTGGGTATAGGCCAAGGAGTGGGATAGCTGGGTCAAATGGTGTTTCCATTCCAAGCTTTCTGAGGAATCTCCACACTGCTTTCCAGAGTGGTTGCACTAATTTGCAACCCCACCAGCAATGTATGAGTGTTCCTTTTTCACCACATCCTCGCCAACACCTATTGTTGCTTGTATTCTTGATAATCGCCATTCTAATTGGGGTGAGATGAAATCTTAGGGTGGTTTTGATTTGCATTTCCCTTATTACTAGGGATGTTGAACATTTTTTCATATATCTGGTGATTACTTGTACATCTTCTTCTGTGAAGTGTCTGTTCATTTCCTTAGCCCATTTGTTGATTGGATTATTTGTATTCTTGGTGTAGAGTTTTTTGAGTTCTTTATAGATTCTGGAAATTAGCGCTCTATCTGAGGTATGGTTGGCAAAGATATTCTCCCACTCTGTAGGCTCTCTCTTCACATTTCTGATAGTTTCCTTTGCTGAGAGAAAGCTTTTTAGTTTGAATCTATCCCAGTTGTTTATTCTTGCTTTTATTTCTTGTGCTATGGGAGTCCTGTTAAGGAAATCTGATCCTGAGCCAACAAGTTGAAGATTTGGACCTACTTTTTCTTCTATAAGATGCAGGGTCTCTGGTCTGATTCCGAGGTCCTTGATCCATTTTGAGTTGAGTTTTGTGTAGGGTGAGAGATAGGGGTTTAGTTTCATTCTATTGCATATAGTTTTCCAGTTTTCCCAGCACCATTTGTTGAAGAGGCTATCTTTTCTCCATTGCATATTGTTGGAACCTTTGTCTAGTATGAGAAAATTGTATTTATTTGGGTTTGTGTCCATGTCCTCTATTCTGTACCATTGATCTACCTGTCTATTTTGGTACCAATACCATGCCGTTTTTGTTACTATTGCTTTGTAGTAGAGTTGAAGATCTGGTATTGCAATACCCCCTGCTTCGCTCTTGCTACTGAGGATTGCTTTAGCTATTCTAGGTTTTTTATTCTTCCAGATGAATTTCATAATTGCTTGCTCTATTTCTGCGAGGTACATCATTGGGATTTTAATTGGAATTGCATTGAATCTGTATAGAACTTTAGGTAGTATAGCCATTTTGACGATATTAATTCTGCCTATCCAGGAACATGGGAGATCTTTCCATCTTCTAAGGTTTTCTTGAATTTCTTTCTTTAGTGTTCTGTAGTTCTCATTGTAGAGGTCTTTCACCTCTTTTGTGAGATTGATTCCCAAGTATTTTATTTTTTTCGATGCTATTGTGAATGGGGTAGTTTTCCTAATTTCTCTTTCTGAAGATTCATCACTTATGTATAAAAATGCATTGGATTTATGAGCATTGATCTTGTAACCTGCTACTTTACTGAATTCACTTATGAGTTCTAAAAGTTTTCTGGTGGAATTTCCAGGTTCCTCTAAATATATAATCATGTCATCAGCGAACAGGGATAGTTTGAGTTCTTCTTTTCCTATTCGTATCCCTTTAATTTCTTTGGTTTGTCTGATTGCTCTGGCTAGAGTCTCAAGGACGATGTTGAATAGAAGCGGTGAAAGAGGGCATCCCTGCCTTGTTCCAGTTTTTAGGGGGAACCCTTTCAGTTTTTCACCATTTAGAATGATATTAGCCATGGGCTTAGCGTAGATGGCCTTTATAATGTTTAGGAATGTTCCCATTACCCCAATTTTTTCTAGTGTTTTGAGCATGAAGGGATGCTGTATTTTATCAAATGCTTTTTCTGCATCTATTGAAATAATCATGTGATTCTTAACTTTAAGTCTGTTGATATGGTGAATGACATTTATTGATTTCCGAATGTTGAACCAACCTTGCATCCCTGGGATAAAACCCACTTGATCGTGGTGCACTATCTTTTTAATATATATTTGTATGCGATTTGCTAAAATTTTGTTGAGAATTTTTGCATCGATGTTCATTAAGGATATTGGTCTGAAATTTTCTTTCCTTGATGTGTCTCTGTCTGGTTTAGGTATCAGGGTGATATTGGCTTCATAGAACGAGTTTGGTAGGGTTCCCTCCTCTTCTATTTCATGGAATAGTTTGAGGAGTATTGGAATGAGCTCTTCTTTAAAGGTTTTATAGAACTCGGCTGAGAACCCATCTGGTCCTGGACTTTTCTTTGTTGGTAGGCTTTTGATGACCTCTTCTATTTCATTGCTTGAAATTGGTTTATTTAAGTTGTGTATGTCCTCCTCGTTCAGTTTAGGTAGTTCATATGTCTCTAGAAATTTGTTGATGTCTTCAAGGTTTTCTGTTTTGTTGGAGTATAGATTTTCGAAATAGCTTCTAATTATGTTTTGTATTTCACTCGTGTCTGTTGTGATGTTTCCTTGTTCATTCCGAATTTTAGTAATTTGAGTTTTCTCCCTCTTTCTCTTTGTTAGTGTGGCTAAGGGTTTATCAATTTTATTTATTTTTTCAAAGAACCAACTATTTATTTTATTAATTTTTCCGATTGTTTCTTTTGTTTCGATTTCGTTGATTTCGGCTCTGATTTTAACTATTTCCTGTCTTCTACTACTTTTGGTATTGGTCTGCTCTTCTTTTTCTAGTGCTTTGAGCTGTAGTGTTAACTCGTTTATTTGTTGATTTCTACTTCTTTTTTTGAATGCACCCCATGAAATAAATCTTCCTCTAAGTACTGCTTTCATAGTGTCCCAGAGATTTTGATATGATGTGTCTTTGTTCTCGTTTACTTCTAAGAATTTTTTTATTTCCCTCCTGATGTCTTCTGTTATCCATTCATCATATAATAGTGTATTATTTAGTCTCCAGGTATTGGAGAAGTTTCTGTTTTTTATTCTGTCATTTATTTCTAATTTCAATCCATTATGATCTGATAGAGTACAAGGTAGTATCTCTATCTTCTTGTATTTACTAACAGTAGCTTTGTGGCATAAAATATGGTCTATTTTAGAGAAGGATCCATGTGCTGCTGAGAAGAAAGTGTATTCATTCTTTGTTGGATGGTATATTCTATATATGTCCGTTAAGTCTAAATTGCAGATTGTGTTGTTGAGATCTATAGTTTCTTTATTCAATTTTTGTTTGGACGATCTATCCAGTGGTGAGAGAGGTGTGTTAAAATCGCCTAGTATTATTGTGTTGTGGTCTATTTGATTTCTGGAATTGAGAAGGATTTGTTTGACGTACGTGGGTGAGCCAATGTTCGGGGCATAGATATTTATGATTGTTGTGTCTTGCTGATTTATGCTTCCCTTAAGCAGCATGTAATGTCCTTCTTTATCCCTTCTGACTAGTTTTGGTTTGAAGTCCACATTATCTGAGATGAGGATGGATACTCCAGCTTTTTTGCTGTGTCCGTGTGCATGGTATGTTTTTCCCCATCCTTTCACCTTTAGTCTATGGGTGTCTCTTTCTATGAGATGTGTCTCTTGCAGGCAGCATATTGTTGGATTTTTCTTTTTAATCCAATCTGCCAGTCTGTGTCTTTTGATTGATGAATTCAGGCCATTAACATTCAGGGTTATTATTGTGATATGATTTGTATTCCCAGTCAATTGACTCATATTTGTTTTTGACATGATTTGGTTTCTCCTTTATTTGGCTATTCCTTTAGGCTAGCGCCTCCTGTTGCTGATTTGCATCGTTGTTTTTCATCTCTTCCTCATGGAATATTTTGCTGAGAATGTTCTGTAATGCTGGCTTTCTTTTTGTAAATTCCTTTAGCTTTTGTTTATCATGGAAGGATCTTATTTCATCGTCAAATTTGAAGGTAAGTTTTGCTGGGTATAAGATTCTTGGTTGGCATCCATTTTCTTTCAGGGCTTGGTATATGTTGTTCCAGGCCCTTCTAGCTTTTAGGGTCTGGATTGAAAAATCTGCTGATATTCTTATTGGTTTCCCTCTGAATGTAATTTGATTCTTTTCTCTCGCGGCCTTTAAAATTCTGTCTTTATTTTGTATGTTAGGTATTTTCATAATAATGTGCCTTGGTGTGGGTCTGTTGTAATTTTGTATGTTTGGAGTTCTATAAGCCTCTTGTACTTGGTTCTCCATTTCGTTCTTCAGATTTGGGAAATTTTCTGTTATTATTTCATTGAATAGATTGTTCATTCCTTTGGTTTGTTTCTCTAAGCCTTCCTCAATCCCAATAATTCTCAAATTTGGCCTTTTCATGATATCCCATAGTTCTTGGAGATTCTGTTCATGATTTCTTACCATCTTCTCTGTTTGTTCCACTTTGTTTTCAAGGTTAAATATTTTGTCTTCAATGTCTGAGGTTCTGTCTTCCAGGTGTTCTATCCTATTGGTTATGCTTTCTATGGAGTTTTTAACTTGGTTTATTGTTTCCTTCATTTCAAGGATTTCAGTTTGGTTTTTTTTCAGTATCTCTAACTCTTTATTGAAATGATCTCTTGCTTCCCGTATTTGGTCTTTTAACTGTTGATTGGTGCGATCATTTAATGCCTGCATTTGCTCTTTCATCTCCTCCTTCAATTCCTGCATTTGCTCTTTCATCTCCTCATTAGCTTCCCTGATCGTTTTAATTACGTACATTCTGAACTCCCTTTCTGACATTTCTTCTGCTGTGCTGTCATTGGGTTTTATTGATGTAGTATCTAGGTTTGTTTGGGACATTTTCTTCCCTTGTTTTCTCATAATGGTCAGTTGTCAATGGGACCCTGAGATATTGCAGTTTTCCACTATTGGCTTATAGTGTCCCACTAGATTTCCAGTGTATCACCTCCCAGCCTTCAGTAGCCTGATGTCTTGGAGGAATCTGATAAAGCAGCTCATTCGAAGAATACTGCCCCTAGCCCCCTACTGGTTCCACGTTTTGGAACTGGCTCTGTGCGGAAATGCTCTCACTGTGGGCCTGCACCGTGCAGCTGGCCGTGTGGGAAGAGCCCACTGCCGGAGTGTGGAAGACTACCTTGGGAAGACTCAAGCTGCCCTGCCCGGCTCTGCTAAGCCACCTCTATCTGGGCCTGCCACCCGGGCTGAGCTTTACCCAGTGGGCAGACTCACCCGTGGCTCCACTTCAGTCCGAGTCTCTCAATGCCTCCCCTTCTTAACTCCTGGGTTCTGGAGCGACCGGGGGTGCAGTCTCCCTCTAGGCCGCCATCTTGGATCGCCCCGTGAAGAGAGCCCGCAGCCGGAGTGGGCAGAGCCGCCTGAAGAGGTCTCCGGCTGCCCTGTCCTTATCCCTGAGGCTGACTGCAGATCGAGCCTCTCCGCTGGTTCTTTGCAGGAGTACACTGCACTGCAGGGGCTCCGGGACTCGGAGCGTGCTCTGTTCAGACAGGCTCTCACTAGCGGGCCAGTTCCGTTCCGAGAACCTGGAGAAGCTGGCTGTGTGGGTGGGGCCCACCGCCGGAGTGCGCAGGACTGCCTGTGGATGACTCTAGCTGCCCTGCCCGGCTCCGATAAGCCACCTCTATCTGGGCCTGCCACCCGGGCCGAGCTTTACCCAGTGGGCAGACTCACCCGTGGCTCCACTTCAGTCCGAGTCTCTCAATGCCTCCCCTTCTTAACTCCTGGGTTCTGGAGCGACCGGGGGTGCAGTCTCCCTCTAGGCCGCCATCTTGGATCGCCCCGTGAAGAGAGCCCGCAGCCGGAGTGGGCAGAGCCGCCTGAAGAGGTCTCCGGCTGCCCTGACCTTATCCCTGAGACTGACTGCAGATCGAGCCTCTCCGCTGGTTCTTTGCAGGAGTACACTGCACTGCAGCAGCTCCGGGACTCGGGGCGTGCTCTGTTCAGACAGGCTCTCACTAGCGGGCCAGTTCCGTTCCGAGAACCTGGAGAAGCTGGCTGTGTGGGCCCACAATTTAAATAGACCAATTTCAAGTAATGAAATAGAAGAAGTCACCAAAAGCCTACCAACAAAGAAAAGTCCAGGACCAGATGGGTTCTCAGTCGAGTTCTACAAAACCTTTCAAGAAGAGCTCATTCCAATACTTCTATAAGTATTCCATGAAATAGAACAGGAGGGAACCCTCTCAAACTCATTCTATGAAGTCAATATCACCCTGATACCTAAACCAGACAGAGACACATCGAGGAAAGAAAATTTCAGGCCATATCCTTAATGAATATTGACACAAAAATTCTAAACAAAATTTTAGCAAATCACATATAAAAACATATTAAAAAGATAGTGCACCATGATCAAGTGGGTTTCATCCCAGGGATGCAAGGTTGGTTCAACATCAGGAAATCAATAAATGTAATTCACCATATGAATAGACTTAAAGTCAAGAATCACATGATTATTTCAATAGATGCAGAAAAAGCATTTGATAAAATACAGCACCCTTTCATGCTTAAAACACTAGAAAAAATAGGGATAGTGGGAACATTCCTTAACATTGTAAAGGCCATCTAAGCTAAGCCCATGGCTAATATCATTCTAAATGGTGAAAAACTGAAAGCATTCCCCCTAAATCTGGAACAAGGCAGGGATGCCCTCTTCCACCACTTCTATTCAGTATCGTCCTTGAAACTCTAGCCAGAGCAATTAGACAGACCAAAGAATTTAAAGGGATATGAATAGGAAAAGAAGAACTCAAACTATACCTATTTGCTGATGATATGATTATATACTTAGAGGAACCAGGAAATTCCACCAGAAAACTTTTAGAACTCATAAGTGAATTCAGTAAAGTAGAGGAATATAAGAACAATGCACAGAAATGTAATGAATTTTTATACTTAATTGATGAATCTTTGGAAAGAATAATTAGGAAAACTACCCCATTCACAATAGCCTCAAAAAAAATAAAATACTTGGGAATCAATCTCACAAAAGAGGTGAAAGATCTCTACAATGAGAGCTACAGAACAGTAAAGAAAGAAATTAAAGAAAACCTTAGGAGATGGAAAGATCTCCCATGTTCTTGGAAAGGAAGAATTAATATTGTCAAATGACCATACTACCAAAAGTTCTATATAGATTCAATGCAATTCCAATTAAAATACCAAAGACGTACCTTACAGAAATAGAGCAAGCAATTATGAAATTCATCTGAAAGAATAAGAAACCCAGAATAGCTAAAGTAATCTTTAGCAGAAAGAGTGAAGCAGGGGGTATCGTAATACCAGAACTTCAACTCTACTACAAAGCAATAGTAACAAAAACGGCATGGTATTGGTACCAAAATAGAAAGGTAGATCAATGGTACAGAATACAGGACATGGACACAAACGCAAATAAATACAATTTTCTCATATTAGACAAAGGGGCCAAAAATATGCAATGGAGAAAAGATACCTCTTCAACAAATGGTGCTGGGAGAGTTGGAAATCCATATGCAACAGAATGAAACTAAACCCATATCTCTCGCCATGCACAAAACTAAACTGAAAATGGACTAAGGACCTCGGAATCAGACCAGAGACCCTGGAGATTATAGAAGAAAAAGTAGGTCCAGATCTTCAACATGTCAACTTAGGACCAGTGTTCCTCAACAGGACTCCCATAGCACAAGAAATAAAAGCAAGAATCAATAACTGGGAAAGATTCAAACTAAAAAGCTTTCTCTGAGCAAAGGAAACTCTCAGCAATGCAAAGAAAGAGCCTACAGAGTGGGAGAAAATCTTTGCCACTCATAGTTCAGATAGAGCACTAATCTCCAGAATCTATAAAGAACTCAAACAACTCTACACCAAGGATGCAAATGATCAAATTGACAAACGGGCAAAGGAAATGTACAGACACTTCACCGAAGAAGATCTACAAGCAGTCAAGAAACATATGGAAAAATGTTCAACATCTCTAGTAATAAGAGAAATGCAAATCAAACCACCCTAAAATTCATCTCACCCCAATTAGAATGTCGATTATCAAGAATACAAGCATCAATAGATGTTGGCGAGGATGTGGGGAGAAAGGTACACTCATACATTGCTGGTGGGACTGCAAATTAGTGCAGCCACTCTGGAGATCAGTGTGGAGATTCCTTAGAAAACTTGGAATGGAACCACCATTTGACCCAGCTATCCCACTTCTTGGCCTATACCCAAAGGACTTAAAATCAGCATATTACAGAGATACAGCCACATCAATGTTCATAGCTGCTCAGTTCACAATAGCCAGATTGTGGAACCAATCTAGTTGTCCTTCAATTGATGAATGTATAAAGAAATTGTGGTATATATATACAATGGAATATTACTCAGCCACAAAGAATGATAAAATTATGGCATTTGCAGGCAAATGGATGAAATTGGAGAATAGCATGCTAAGTGAGATAAGTCAATCTCAAAAAACCAAAGGAAGAATGATATTGCTAATAAGTGGATGATGACACATAATGGGGGGTGGGAGGGGTAAGTGTTAGGGTTAGAGTTAGGGTTGGGGGGGCAAGAATGGAGGAAGGAAGGACTGTATAGAGGGAAAAGAGGGGTGGGAGGTGTGGAGGGGAAGGGAAAAATAACAGAATGAATCAAACAACTTTACCCTATGTAAATTTATGATTACACAAATGGTATGCATTTATGCCACGTACAAACAGAGAAACAACATGTATCCCATTTGTTTACAATAAAAAAAAAAAGAATGACACAGGAAGCCCTTATGAAAGTAGTCCAACTGAACGAATGAAGGCAGAGACACTAGGTACGTGGCAGGTTGGTGATGGATATAGCCAGTCCAAGAAAAAAAAGGATGCAAGAATTTGAAAATGCTTGAGGATACCCTCTTTCTGCTTACTAAGGCCCTTCACACTTTTGGCTGCTCTTTAACATGTCTTTTTTGATATCAAGTTTTGCACATTTGAGGTACTCACTTTTGCTATTGTGTCCGATGGTTTTGACTAAATGTCTGACATTGAGGTGCATTCTTCATCTCGAGAGCTATGCCTCAATGTTGCATATCCCAATATGAGGTCTGTTTCATTGAGGGTAAATGGAGTAGTGTGTTTGGTGTAAAGAAAACTTTTCTTCATAGGTCTTGTACTGAAAAAACTAACAATCAGCATATATATCATCAGGGCAGTGGTGGACATTGGGTTAGGAATTTCTTTTTCCTTCCAGCATATATTGGTCTTTGGGAACACAATCCTGTGAGCAATCACCACTTCCCATTGCCTGTGTAAATTTACTGACAAGTTCTGGCTGCGTTCCTGAGGCATTCCCTCACTTAGGAAAAAAGGCTTTGCCTAGGAGAAACACCTTCCTCTACCTCACCCATAAATGAAATGGTATGCAAGATCCAGCACCTCTCCTCTCTTGTGCATTTTGCCCAGATAGCTCCTGGGTAGAAATTGTCCAAGGGAAATGCCAGGAGGTAAAACAGCACTGAGGAAGGAATGAGCCACTTGTGATTTGAATGGCTAGGAATCCAGGAGGGAATGAACCGAGAAGTCTCCCTTGATAAAAACAACCTGAGCATATTCTGATTCTCACATAGACCTTCACCTCCTCCTGCTGCCCCCTGGCCTCCAGGCTCTCTGAGCCTGCACATATTTTTCTGCACAGCGGTCAGCTACAACCCTTGTCCTCCTTCAATAGACAGGTATTCATGTCACACATCTAGATTTCGGTCTTGACTTGTACCAAATATTCCTTGTAGGATTGTCGTGATAAGGATGATGAAGAGCTCCTTAGGAACTTGTTGGATTTGTTTGGAGCTTGGCTTTCTGATGAGTATTTGACAGAGTCAGACCAGTAGGAGATATATAGGGTGCATCAAAGGGCTCTGTGCAAAGCTGAAGAGATAGTTCCTCTTGGAGAGCACTCAGCTAGCATGTGGAAGGACCACTTTTCGAATCCCCAGACCCTCAGTAGATGCGGGGATGTAAAATGTCTTCCGAATATGCCAACCATCCCCCTCATCATTTTTTTCCTCTTTTCACCAACTGAATTGGCAGTTGAAAAAAAACCTCTTGGACACACAAGACTTTTCCAATCAGATTTTCAACATGGAGCTGTGGTCAGAGGTAGCAATGCTTTCCTGATCACCAGTATTTCTTATGAGGAGATGTTCCTTGACATGAGTCAACTCACAGGAACTCATAGCTTAGCTCCTTCTCATGAGTATGCTCATGGGGTTATATCATCAGCAAGTTCTTGAAGAAGTCAATGCTCAACAGAATCAAATGGCAGGATCTTCCAAATGACAACTGCACTACTCTTTGGCAAATACTTGACTTCTTGGGCACACAAGGACTTGCACAGCTCAGCACTTTCCATGTGCATCTCCATGTCATCTGGAAAAGCCAGAGGTGATGACCATAGACAACTGTCTTTGGTCCTGGTTTTCTCACTCAGTTTTCCTTGGCATTGGGCTGCAAATGACTTGAAGTGAAATTGAATGATATGGGGATGCATACGGGTTAGCTCCTGCTGATAGCATTCAGGAGGAACTGGGGGATTTTGAAACCTAGTCTCCCAGATTCTTTGGAGGTCCTGTGTCCAGAAGAATGAAGTCCTCTTTTAGACTGTTGTTAATTTGGATTGAGGTACTGAAGATACTCAATGTAGAATCGGGTGAAGGATATGTTGTTCTCATGTGCACCATGTATTTGGCACTGAGGGGTTTGCACTTTGCAGAGTCAAGAATGACACAAGAGATCCTCTATAAAAGAAGTCAAACTGAAAGAAGGAAAGCAGACACACTACTTATGTATCAGGTTGATGGTGGATATAGCCAGTCTAAGAAATAAAAAGGTTGTTAAAATTTGAAAATGCTTGAGGATACACTATGCCTGCTCACTAAGGCCCATCACACTTTTGGTTGCTCTTTAACCTTTCTTTTTTATATCAAGTTTTGCCCATTTAGGGTACTCTCATTTGCAATTGACACTGATGGTTTTGACTAAATGTCTTCTATTGAGGTGCCCTCTTGATATCGAGAGCCATGCTTCAGTGCAGCATATCCCAATGTGAGGTCGGTTTCATTGAGGGTAAATGGAGTAGAGGGTGTGGTGTAAAGAAAGTTTTTCCTCAGAAGTCTGGTGCTGAAAAAACAAAAAATCAGCATATATATCATCAGCTGTTCTTCCATACAATAGGAAAGAGCCAGGAATTGGCAAAGACATTGATGTCCTTGCAAGCAGATTAGGGTCAGTCATGATGGTTGTTCACAGAATGATCTGGCACCAACTACCTCCTCTACATGTAGAATATGTTGAAGCTGAGGAAATGTCCTTGAATTTGGACATATACCTTCAACACACCCATTTTTTAGTGTACATTCACTAATATTCGTTTTCAGCAGCAACACACTCCTGCTTTTCAGGCCCCCCCAAAAGTCTTTACTGTTCATTGTGGAGTATTCAGCCTTGAAGGTTTGTGCCATTCCTCGTTCAGCACAATGCATGTTCACCTATGTTATTCTGCCTGTGAAACCGTGTTCATCAGGCCAAGAGTAGGCTCTTGCTTCATCTTCTGGCTCTGCTCGGCATCTTATAGGGGCTACTAATAGGATTCTTGGACCTTTTTCAGATGGCCTGGTTCCACAGTTGTACTCATCCTATCAAGGGAATGAACCCTTGGCTGAGAAGACATTGGCTAGGTATTCCAGCATCTGAAGGTGAGTTGAAGGTCCTGTGGAAAAGTCACCAAGGTCAATTTCTGAGTGCAGCCCAGTTGTAAGGCAGAATCCAAGGTGGTTGTCCCTGGCAGGTGGAGTGAGCATAGAACATCTCTCCTTGCCTGTTAGTTCCCTACTGTCCTCTTTCAAAATAGCGAGTGAATGACTTCCTGTACACCCTGTGAGCCATCACCCCAGCCAATCACCTTCACTTGGAAAGTCAACTCCCCAGGTTGCAGCTATCTCCTGTTAGGGCAATCATGAAAGGAGGTGCAAACGACCAGACTGACTGTGATATTTACCAATTCAAGGTACACATAAGGCAGGGAGTTGCTATTCACTCTCCCCTGACCTGAGCTGTCATCAGCCTTCATGCCTTGTGCTTGATAGTGCATTAGGTGATTTGTCTGACTCAGCCAAATCCCATGTGTTTCCAGGCCTGGAGGAGTGGTTTCAGAGGACAATGCCAATGGGGCTGGTGCTAAGGTGGGTGACCCACATGTCCTCATGCAGCAATCCCTCCTTGCCTGGTTCCCCTGTCTTCGTGGGTTTCACTGTCCACAGCAGAATCTAGGTGACCAGACTCTCATGATGCCTAAGCAGCCAAACCAGAACAGCACCACCTAGCATGTCTGGAGGGTAGTGTGATCTGTCAGGTTTCAGTGGGGTACCCTGTCCTGTCTGGATCAGGAAAAATCCATGGCTGATCTGCAGGCCCCTGCAAACCCAATAGGTACATTTCAAGTGGGCCAAGAAGTTAGAATCCCATTTCTTGAAAGATCAGGCCCTCGTTCCCTTCCTCTTCCCTCTTACCATCCCTGTGGAGCTGGAGCTTATTTTCAATCACATTCTGAATCAGCCAGGACCATTAGAGTCTCTTGTTGCCATGGGAACTGTGGTGCCACCTTGCTGTCACCCCGCCTTTCTATAACCTCAGGCAGTATCTGAGGTGCAGCCACGAGGTCACAGAAGCCACTCCTCAACATTCAGGTGACCCAAGGACTGGAGAAAGCCTCTGGGGAGAGATAAAGTGCATGATCCTACCAGAGGCTGGAACCTCATGGCCCTTCACACCTGACATGCCTGAAGACTGTCCCTTCCACTGAGAATACAGTCACTCTCACATAGTTTGCTCTCACAGCATGGGAGCACTGGAAACTTAAAGCAAGTCCATTTTCATAGGTGACTGCATTGCAGTTGAGGGACTGAGAGATCATGGATATGACATTCAGCTATTTATCTCACTCCATTGAATCTTGAGAGAAAAGCTGCAAAACTAACAGCGGCAGGTGGACATTGGATGAGGATATTTTTTTTTCCTGCTGGCATATATCAGTCTTTGGAAACCAGACCCTTTGAGCAATCACCACTTCCCAATGCCTGTGTAAATTTACTGACAAGTTCTGGCTGTGTCTCTGAGACATTCCCTCATTTAGGAAAAAAGGCTTTGCCCAGGAGAAATGTCTTCATCTACCTCAGCCCAGATAGCTCCTGGGTAGAAATTGTCCATGCAAAATGCCAGGAAGAAAAACAGCACTGAGGAAGGTATCAGTGGAATGTGATTTGAATGGCTAGGGTTCCAGGTGAGAATGAACCCAGAAGTCTCCTTTGATAAAAACTACCTGGGCATATTCTGAAACTCACATAGGCCTGCATCTCCTTCTGATGACCCCTGGCCTTCATGCTCACTGACATATTTTTCTGCACAGTGATCATCTACAACCCTCTTACTCAGTCAAAAGACAGGGATAAAGTTTTCCCCTCATGTCCCACATTTAGATTTTGGTCTTGACTTGCACCAAATGTTCCTTGCAGGATTGTTGTGATAAGGAAGATGAAGATCTCCTTAGGAACTTGTTGGATTCCTTTGGAACTCGGTTTTCTGCAGACTGTTTGGCAGAGTCAGACTAGTAGGTGATCTATAGGGTACACCAAATGGTCCCCTGCAAAGTTGAAGAGATAGCTTCTCTTGGAGAGCCCTCAGCTAGCATGTGGAAGGACCATGGTACAAATCCCTGGACCCGCAAATGGGGTGGGGACAGAAAAAAATCTTTTGAATATGCCAACCGTCCTCTCTCATCATTTTTTTCCTCTTCACCAACTGAATCGGCACAGTTGAAAAAGAACCAGTTGGACACGCAAGCCTTTTGAAATCAGATTTTCAGCAAGGAGATGCGGTCAGAGGTACCATTGCTTTCCAGGTCATCAGAATTTCTGATGTGGAGATGTTCCTTGACATGTGTCAACTCACAGGAACTCATAGCTTAGCTCCTTCTCATGAGTATGCTCATGTGGTTAGATCCTCAGCAAGTTCCTGAAGAACACGGTGCTCACCAGGTTGAAAATGGCAGGAGCTTCCAAATGACTACTGCAGTAGTCTTTGGCAAATACCCAGCTTCTTGGGCACACTTCAGATACTGTGCAACTGAAGTGGACTTGCACAGTTCAGCACTTTCCATGTGCACCTCCATGTCATCTGTAAAACAAGAGGTGAGGACCAAATCAATCGCCCTTGGCCCTTGCTTTTCTCACTCAGTTTTCCTTGGCATTGGGCTGCAAATTACTTGAAGTAAAATTGTATGATTTGGGGATGCATATGGGTTAGCTTCTGCTGATAGCATTCAGGAGGAACTGGGGGAATTTGCAACCTAGTCTCCCAGTTTCATTGGAGGTCCAGTGTCCTGAGGAATGAAGTCCTTTTTTTGACAGTTGTTAATTTGGATGGAGGTACTGAGGAGACACAATGTAGAATTGGGTGAAGGATATGTTGTTCTCATTGTGCACCATGGTTTTGGGACTGAGGGGATTGTGTATTTCAGGGTCAATAATGACACAAGAGACCCTCTATGAAAGAAGTCAAAGTGAAGAAAGAAAGTAGATGCACTAGATATGCTTGGCAGGTTAGTGTTGGATATAGCCAGTCCAAGAAATAAAAAGAAGGCTAGAATTTGAAAATGCTTGAGGGTACACTCTTCCTGCTCACTAAGCCTTTCATACTTTTAGCTGCTTTTTAACGTGTCTTTTTTGATATCAAGTTTTGCCCATTTGGGGTACTCACATTTGGTATTGAGTCCGATGGTTTTGACTAAATGTCTTATATTGAGGTGCACTCTTGATCTCAAGAGCCATGCTTCCCTGCTGCACATTCAAAGTGAGGTCGTTTCGTTGAGGTTAAAAGGAGTGAAGCGTGTTGTGTAAAGAAAGCTTTTCCTCAGAGGTCTGGTGCTGAAAAAACAAAAAATCAGCATATATATCATGAGCTGTTCTTCCATGCAATATAAAAGAGCCAGGAATTGGCAAGGATATTGATGTCCTTGCAAGCGGAATTAGGGACATCCATGATGGTTGCTCAGAGAAGGATCTGGCACTGACTCCATCCTCTACCTGTACAGTATGTTGAAGCTGAAGTAATGTACTGGAATTTGGACACAGACTTTCAACAAACCCATTTTATTAGTGTCCATTCACTAAAGTTAGTTTTCAGCACCAACACACTTCTGATTTTCAGGTCCCCCCAAAAGATCCCTATTGTTTCTTGTGGAGTATTCAGTCTTGAAGGTTTGTGCCATTCCTCTTTCAGCATGATGCATGCTCACCTATGGTATTTGGCCCTGTGAAAATATGCTCATCATGACAAGAGCAGCCTCTGGATTCATCCACTGGCTTGTTGTCTGCATCTCACAGGGGCAGCTATTAGGACCCTTGGCCATTTCTCAGAGGGCCTGGTGCCACAGAGGCACTCATCCTGTCAAGGGAATAAACTCTTAGGTGCAGATATTGGATCCGTATTTCAGCATCTGATAGTGAGTTGAAGGTACTCTGGAAATGTCACTGAGGTCAAATTCTGAATGCAGCCCAGTTGTAAGGCAGAATCCAAGGTGGTTATCTCTGGCAGGTGGAATGAGAACACATCATCTCTCCTTTCCTGGCATTCCCTCCTGTCCTCTTTTCAACATACTGAGTGAATGACTCCATGTAATCCCTGTGAGCCATCACAGCAGACAATCACCTCCACTTGGAAGACCAACTTGCCAGTTTGCAGCTATCTCCTATTAGGGCAATCACAAAAAAAGGGGCAAACCACCAGACTGACTGTGACATTTCCCAATTCAAGGATCACCGAAGGCAGGGATTTGCTATGCACACTCCCCTGCCCTGAACTGTCATCAGTCATCATGCCTTGTGCCTGCTAGGGCCCTAGGTGAGTTGCCAGACACAGCCAAATTCCTTTTGTTCCCAAGCCTGGAGGAGGGGTTTCAGAGGACAATGCTGATGGGGCTGGTGCTAAGCTGGGTGACCCACATGTGCTCATGCAGCAACCCCTCCTTGCCTAGTCCCCAGGCCTCGTGGAGGTTCAGTGCCCACAGCAGGATCTAGGTGACCAGGCTGTCATTATGCCTGTGTGGCCAAATCAGAACAGTGCAACCTAGCAGGTCTGGAGGGTAGTGTGATCTGTCAGGTTTCAGCAGGGTACCCTGTCCTGTCTGGACCCGGAAAAATCCAAGACTGATCTGCAGCTCCCTGCAAACCCCACATCTACATTTCAAGTGGGCCAAAACTTTAGAATCCCATTTCTTGAAATATCAGGCCCCTGTTCCTTGTTCCATTCCTCTTTATTCTTATCATCACCACAGATGTGGTGCTACTTTTCAATCAGTGTGAAGCAGCCAGGACCAGATGCTTCTCTGATTGCCATGGGAACTGTGATACCACCCCATTCTCACAATGACACTCTATGATCTCAGGCACTGTCTGAGGTGCAGAGACAAGGTCACAGATGCCACTCCTCAACATCCTCATGGCCCAAGGATCAGAGGAAGGCTCTGGGGATAGAGAAACTGCGTGCTCTGACCAGAACTTGGAACCTCATGGCCCTTCACACACACCATGCCTGAAGCCTGCCCCTTCCACAGAGGAATACAGCCACTCTCCCATCTTTTGCTGTCATGGCACAGGAGTATGGGAAACCAAAAGCGAGTCCCTATTCAGAGAGGACCAGATTGTTGTTGAGTGACTGAGAGATCCCCGATATGACATTCAGCCACTTATATCACTCCATTGATTCTTGAGAGAAAAAGCTGCAAAACTAACAGCAGCAGGTGGACATTGGATGAGGAATTTGGTTTTTCCTGACAGCATATATTAGTCTTTGGGAACCACACCCCATGAGCAATCACCACTTCCCATTACCTGTTTAAATTTACTGACAAGTTTTGACTGTGGCCCTGAGTCATTCCCTTTTAGGGAAAAAGGATTTGCCTAGGAGAAACACCTTCCTCTACCTCACCCATTAATGAAATGGTGTGCAAGATCCAGCACATCTACTCTCTTGTGCATTTTGCCCAGATAGCTCCTGGGTAGAAATTGTCCAAGGAAAATGCCAGGAAGAAAAACAGCATTGAGGAAGGAATCAGCAGAATGTGATTTGAATTGAATGGCTAGGAATCCAGGAGGGAATGAACCGAGAAGTCTCCCTTGATAAAAACAACCTGATCATATTCTGATTCCAACATAGGCCTGCATCTCCTCCTGCTGCCCCCAGTCCTCCATGCTCACTGACATATTTTTCTGCACAGCAATCAGCTACGACCCTTTTCCTCCTTCAATAGACAGAGAAAAAGTTTTCCCCTCATGTCCCACATCTAGATTTCAGTTTTGACTTCTACCAAATATTCCTTGCAGGATTGGTGTGATAAGGAAGATGAAGATCTCCTTAGGAACTTTTTGGATTCCTTCGGAGCTCGGTTATCTTCAGAGTGCTTGACAGAGTCAGACCAATAGGAGATCTATAGGTTACATCAAAGGGTCCTCTGCAAAGTTGAAGAGATGGCTTCTCTTGGAGAGCACTCAGCTAGCATGCAAAAGCACCATGGTTTGAATCCTCGGATGCGCAGATGGGGCGGGGATGTAAAAAGTCTTTTGCATATGCCAACTGTCCCACCTCATCATTTCTTTCCTCTTTTCACCAACTGAATCTGCACCATTGAAAAAAAAACAGTTGGACACCCAAGACTTTTGCAATCAGATTTTCAGCATGCAGCTGTGTTCAGAGGTAGCAGTGCTTTCCTGGTAACCAGCATTTGTGAGGAGGAGATGTTCCTTGACATGCGTCAACTCACAGGAACTCATAGCTTAGCTCCTTCTCATGAGTATGCTCATGGCGTTATATCCTCAGCAAGTTCTTAAAGAACACGATGCTTACCAGGCTGCAAATGGCAAGATCTTCAAATGACAACTTCACTAGTCTTTGGCAATTTCTGGATTCTTGGGCACACTTCAGACACTCTGCAACTGAAGTGGACTTGCACAGCAAAGCGTGTTCCATGTGCACCTCGATGTCATCTGGAAAAGCAAGAGGTGAGGACCAGAGACAGCCGCCCTTGGCCCTTGCTTTTCTCACTCAGTTTTACTTGACATTGGGCTGAAATGACTTGAAGTCAAATTGTATGATTTTGGGATGCATAGGGGTTAGCTCCTGCTGATAGCATTCAGGAGGAACTGGGGGAATTTGCAACCTAGTCTCCTAGTTTCATTGGAAGTCCAGTGCCCAGAGGAATGAAGTTCTTTTTTGGACTGTTGTTAATTTGGATGGAGGTACTGAAGAGATGCAATGTAGAATTGGGTGAAGGATATGTTGTTCTTATGTGCACCATGGTTTTGGGACTGAGGGCATCATGCATTTCAGAGTCAAGAATGACACAAGAGACCCTCTATGAAAGAAGTCAAACTGAAAGAAAGAAAGCAGACACACTAGTCACGTGTCGGGTTGTTGTTGGTTATAGCCAGTCCAGGAAATTAAAAGGATGCTAAAATTGGAAAATGCTTGAGGACACACTCTTCTTGCTCACTAAGGCCTATCACACTTTTAACTGCTCTTTATGTGTCTTTTTTGATATCAAGTTTTGCCCATTTGGAGTAATCATGTTTGCTATTGATCACGAAGGTTTTGACTAAATATCTGATATTGAGGTACACTCTTGATCTCGAGAGCCATGCTTCAGTGCCTCATATCCCAAAGTAAGGTTGGTTTCTTTGAGGGTAAATGGAGTAGAGAGTTTGGTGTAAAGAAAGTTTTTCCTCAGAGGTCTTGTGCTGAAAAAAGTAAAATCATCATATACAACAACAGCTGTTCTTCCATACAATTGGAGAGAGCCAGGAATTGGCAAGGGCATTGATGTCCTTGCAAGTGGAAGTAGGGTCAGTCATGATGGTTGCTCACAGAATGATCAGCAACCCACTACAACCTCTATCTGTACAGTATGTTGAATCTGAATAATTGTCCTGGAAATCTGACATGTACCTTCAACAACCCATTTTATAAGTGTACATTCACTAATGTTAGTTTTCAGTACCAACACACTTCTTTTCAGATGCTCCCAAAAGGTCCTTACTCTTCATTGTGGAGCATTCAGCCTTCAAGGTTTGTGCCATTCCTCTTTCAGCAAGATTCATGTTCACCTATGTTATTCTGCCCTGTGAAAACATGTTATCATGCCAAGATCAGGCTCTTGCTTCATCTTGTGGCTTGTGCTCTGCATCTTACAGGGGCTACTAATAGAATTCTTGGACATTTTTCAGACAGTCTGGTGCCACAGATACACTCATCTGACCAAGGGAATGAACCCTTGGGTGAACAGACATTGGATAGGTATTTCAGCATCTGAAGGTGAGTTGAAGGTCCTGTGGAAAAGTCACCAAGGTCAAAATCTGAGCGCAGCCCAGTTGTAAGGCAGAATCCAAGGTGGTTGTCCCTGGCAGGTGGAATGAGAACACATCATCTCTCCTTGCCTGGCAGTTCCCTCCTGTCCTCCTTTCAACATACTGAGTGAATGACTCCCTGTACCCCCTGTGAGCCATCACAGCAGCCAATCACCTCCACTTGGAAGACCAACTCCCCAGGTTGCAGCTATCTCTTGTTATAACAATCACAGAAAGAAGGGGCAAAGGACCAGACTGACTGTGACATTTCCCAATTCAAGGAGAACCTAAGGCAAGGAGTTTCAATGATGCCTCCCCTGTTTGAAGTTATCATTAGCCATCATGCCTTGGGCCTACTAGGGCCCTAGGTGAGTTGCCTGCCTTGGCCCAATCCCATGTGTTCCTAGGCCTGGAGGAGTGGTTTCAGAGGACAGTAATGATGGGACTGGTGCTCAGCTGGGTGACACATGTGTCCTCATGCAGCAATCCATCCTTGCCTTGTCTCCCCAGTCTTTGTGGGGGCTCACTGCCCACAGTAGAATCTACGTGACCTGGCTGTCATGATGCCTGTGTGACCAAACCAGAACAGCACCACCAAAAGGTCTCGAGGGTAGTGTGATCTGTCAGGTTTCAGCGGGGTACCCATGGACCTGGGAAGATCCATGGTTTAACTGCAGCCCCCTCAAATGCCATAGCTACACTTCAAGTGGGCCAAAATATTAGAATTCCATTTCTTGAAAGATCAGGCCCCTGGTCATCGTTCCCTTCCTGTTTCCTCTTACCATCACTGCGGAGCTGTTGCTTCATTTCAATTACGGTCTGAAGGAGTCAGGACCAGAAGCTTCACTAGTTGCCATGTGAATTGTGATGCCACCCAGCTCTCACAATGCCACTCTATGACATCAGACGCTATCGGAGGTGAAGGCAGGAGGTCACAGAAGCCACTCCTCAACATGCAGGTGGCCCAAGGCCCAGAGAAATACTCAGGGGACAGACAAACTGTGTGCTTCTACCAGAGCCTGGAACCTCATTGCCTTTCACACCCGCCATGCCCGAAGCCTGCCCCTTCCCCTGAGAATACAGTCATTCTCCCATCTTTTGCTCTCATGGCACAGGAGCACTGGAAACCAAAAGCTAGTCTGTTTTCGGAGAGGAAGAAATTGCAGTTGAGGGACTGAGAGATTCCGGATATGACATTCACCCATTTATCTCACTCCATTGAATCTTGAGAGAAAGAGCTGCAAACATAACAAATAGGTGGACATTGGATGAGGAAAATTTTTTTTCCTGCCAGTATATATCTGTTTTTGGAAACCAGATCTCATGAGCAATCACTGCTTCTCATTGCCTGTGTAAATTTCCTGACAAGTTCTGGCTGTGTCCCTGTGACATTCCCTCATTTAGGGAAAAAGACTTTGCCCAGGAGAAACACCTTCCTCTACCTCACACATAAATGAAATGGTATGCAAGATCCAGCACATCTACTCTCTTGTGCATTTTGCCCAGATATCTCCTGGGTAGAAACTGTCCAAGGAAAATGCCAGGAAGAAAAACAGCATTGAGGAAGGAATCAGTGGAATGTGATTTGAATTGCTAGGGATCCAGGTGGGAATGAACCCAGAAGTCTCCTTCGATAAAAACAACCTGAGTATATTCTGATTCCAACATAGGCCTGCATCTCCTCCTGGTGCCCACCAGTCTCAATGCTCACTGACATATTTTTCTGCAGAGTAATCAGCTACAACCCTTTTCCTCCTTCAATAGATAGGAATAAAGTTTTCCCCTCATGTTGCACATCTAGATTTTGGTCTTGACTTGCACCAAATGTTCCTTGCAGGATTGTTGTGATAAGGAAGATGGAGAGCTCCTTAGGAACTTGTTGGATTTGTTTGGAGCTCGGTTTTCTGCAGAGTGTTTGGCAGAGTCAGACCAGTAGTGGTTCTATAGGGTACATCAAAAGGTCCCCTGCAAAGCTGAAGAGACAGCTCCTCTTGAAGAGCATTCAGCTAGCATGCAGAAGACCAGGATTCGAATCCCTGGACCCTCAGACGGGGCAGAAAGGGAAAAACTCTTTTGAATATGCCAGCTGTCCCCTCTCATCATTTTTTTTCCTCTTTTCACCAACTGAATTGGCACACTTGAAAAAGAACCAATTGGACACGCAAGCATTTTCCAATCAGATTTTCAGCATGGAGCTGTGGTCAGAGGTAGCAGTGCTTTCCTGGTAACCAGCATTTGTGAGGAGGAGATGTTCCTTGACATGAGTCAACTAACAGGTACTCATAGCTTACCTCTTTCTCATGAGTATGCTCATGGGGTTATATCCTCAGCAAGTTCTTGAAAAGAAAATGCTCACCAGGTTGAAAATGGCACGAACTTCCAAATGACAACAGCACTAGTCTTTGGCAAATACTTGGCTTCCTGGGCACACAAGGACTTCCACAGCTCAGCACTTTCCATGTGCACCTCCATGTCATCTGGAAAAGCAAGAGGTGAGGACCAGAGACAGCCGACCTTGGACCTGGCTTTTTTTTTTTATTGTAAACAAATGAGATACATGTTGTTTCTCTGATTGTACATGGCGTAAAGGCATACCATTTGTGTAATCATAAATTTACATAGGGTAAAGTTGTTTGATTCATTCTGTTATTTTTCCCTTCCCCCCACCCCTCCCACCACTCTTTTCCCTCTATACAGTCCTTCCTTCCTCCATTCTTAACCCCCTCCCTAACCCTAACTCTAACCCTAACACTAACCCCTCCCACCCCCCATTATATGTCATCATCCACATATTAGCAATATCATTCGTCCTTTGGTTTTTTGAGATTGGCTTATCTCACTTAGCATGATATTCTTCAGTTTCATCCATTTGCCTGCAAATGCCACAATTTTATCATTCTTTATGGCTGAGTAATATTCCATTGTATATATATACCACAGTTTCTTTATCCATTCATCAATTGAAGGACATCTAGGTTGGTTCCACAATCTGGCTATTGTGAACTGAGCAGCATTGAACATTGATGTGGCTGTATCTCTGTAATATGCTGATTTTAAGTCCTTTGAGTAAAGGCCAAGGATTGGGATAGCTGGGTCAAATGGTGGTTCCATTCCAAGTTTTCTAAGGAGTTTCCACACTGCTTTCCAGAGTGGCTGCACTAATTTGCAGCCCCACCAGCAATGTATGAGTGTATCTTTCTCCCCACATCCTCGCCAACACCTGTTGTTGCTTGTATTCTTGATAATCGCCATTCTAACTGGGGTGAGATGGAATCTTAAGGTGGTTTTGATTTGCATTTCTCTTATTACTAGAGATGTTGAACATTTTTCCATATGTTTGTTGATTGCTTGTAGATCTTCTGTGAAGTGTCTATTCATTTCCTTAGCCCATTTGTCGATTGGATTATTTGCATTCTTGGTGTAGAGTTTTTTGAGTTCGTTATAGATTCTGGAGATTAGTGCTCTATCTGAACTATGAGTGGCAAAGATTTTCTCCCACTCTGTAGGCTCTCTCTTCACAGTGCTGATAGTTTGTTTGCTGAGAGAAAGCTGTTTAGTTTGAATCTTTCCCAGTTATTGATTCTTGCTTTTATTTCTTGTGCTATGGGAGTCCTGTTGAGAAACTCTGGTCCTAAGCCGACATGTTGAAGCTGTGGACCTACTTTTTCTTCTATAAGATGCAAGGTCTCTGGTCTGATTCTGAGGTCCTTAATCCATTTTGAGTTTAGTTTCATGCATGGTGAGAGATACGGGTTTAGTTTCATTCTGTTGCATATGGATTTCCAATTCTCCCAGCACCATTTGGTGAAAAGGCTATCTTTTCTCCATTGCAGATTTTTGGCCCCTTTGTATAGTATGAGAAAATTGTATTTATTTGGTTTTGTGTCCGTGTCCTCTATTCTGTACCATTGATCCACCTTTCTGTTTTTGTACCAATACCATACCGTTTTTGTTACTATTGCGTTGTAGTAGAGTTGAAGTTCTGGTATTGCGATACCCCCTGCTTCACTCTTTCTGCCAAGGATTGCTTTAGCTATTCTGGGTTTCTTATTCTTTCAGATGAATTTCATAATTGCTTGCTCTATTTCTGTAAGGTAAAATCATTGGGATTTTAATTGGAATTGATTGAAACTGTATAGCACTTTTGGTAGTATAGCCATTTTGACAATATTAATTCTTCGTATCCAAGAACATGGGAGATCTTTCCATCTTCTAAGGTTTTCTTTAATTTCTTTCCTTAGTGTTCTCTAGTTCTCATTGTAGAGGTCTTTCACCTCTTTTGTGAGATTGATTCCCAATTATTTTTTTTTGATGCTATTGTGAATTGGGTAGTTTTCCTAATTTCTCTTTCTGAAGATTTATCATTTATGTATAAAAATGCATTAGATTATGTGCATTGATCTTATATCCTGCTACTTTACTGAATTCACTTATGAGTTCTAAAAGTTTTCTCGTGGAATTTCCTGGTTCCTCTAAGTATATAATCATATCATCAGCAAATAGGTATAGTTTGAGTTCTTCTTTTCCTATTCGTATCCCTTTAATTTCTTTGGTCTGTCTAATTGCTTTGGCTAGAGTTTCAAGAAAGATGTTGAATAGAATTGGTGAAAGAGGGCATCCCTGCCTTGTTCCAGTTTTTAGGGGGAATGCTTTCAGTTTTTCACCATTTAGAATGATATTAGCCTTGGACTTAGCATAGATTGACTTTACAATGTTAAGGAATGTTCCCACTATCCCTATTTTTTCTAGTGTTTTAAGCATGAAGGGGTGCTGTATTTTATCAAATGCTTTTTCTGCATCTACTGAAATAATCATGTGATTCTTGACTTTAAGTCTATTCATATGGTGAATTACATTTATTGATTTCCGGATGTTGAACCAACCTTGCATCCCTGGAATGAAACCCACTTGATCATGCTACACGATCTTTTTAATATGTTTTTGTATGCGATTTGCTAAAATTTTGTTGAGAATTTTTGCATCGATGTTCATTAAGGATATTGGTCTGAAATTTTCTTTCCTTTTTGTGTCTCTGTCTGGTTTAGGTATCAGGGTAATATTGGCTTCATAGAATGAGATTGGGAGGGTTCCCTCCTCTTCTATTATATGGAATACTTTGAGAAGTATTGGAATGAGCTCTTCTTGAAAGGTTTTGTAGAACTCAGCTGAGAACCCATCTGGTCCTGGACTTTTCTTTGTTGGTAGGCTTTTGATGACTTCTTCTATTCCATTACTTGAAATTGGTCTATTTAAATTGTGTATGTCCTCCTCGTTCAGTTTAGGCAATTCATATGTCTCTAGAAACCTGTTGATGTCTTCGAAATTTTCTATTTTTTTGGAGTATAGATTTTCAAAATAGCTTCTAATTATGTTTTGTATTTCAAACGTGTCTGTTGTGATATTTCCTTGTTCATTCCGAATTTTAGTGATTTGGGTTTTCTCTCATCTTCTTTGTTAGTGTGGCTAAAGGTTTATCAATTTTGTTTATTTTTTCAAAGAATAAACTATTTATTTTGTCAATTTTTTGTATTATTTCTTTTGCTTCAATTTCCTTCATTTCAGCTCTGGGTTTAACTATTTCCTGTCTTCTACTACTTTTGGTGTTGGTCCATTCTTCTTTTTCTAGGGCTTTAAGCTGTAGTGTTAGTTCGCTTATTTGTTGAGTTTTACTTATTTTATTAAATGTGCTCCATGAAATAAGTTTTCCTCTAAGTACTGCTTTCAAAGTGTCCTACAGATTTTGATATGATGTTTCTTTTTTCTCATTTACCTCTAAGAATTTTTTAATTTCCTTCCTAATATATTCTGTTATCCATTCATCATATAATAGCATATTGTTTATTCTCCAGGTGTTGGAGTAGTTTCTGTTTTTTACTCTTTCATTTATTTCTAACTTCAATCCATTATGATCTGACAGAATACAAGGTAGTGTCTCTATCTTCTTGTATTTGCTAACATTAGCTTTGTGGCATAATATATAGTCTATTTTAGAGAAGGTTCCATGTGCTGCTGAGAAGAAAGTGTATTCACTCTTGATCTGATGGTATATATTCTATAAATGTCTGTTAAGTCTAAATTATTGATTGTGTTATTAAGATCTATGGTTTCTTTGTTCAATTTTTGTTTGGAAGATCTGTCCAGTGGTGAGAGAAGCGTGTTAACATCACCTAGTATTATTGTGTTATGGTCTATTTGGTTTCTAAAATTGAGAAGGATTTGTTTGACATACATGGATGAGCCACTGTTTGAGGTATATATGTTTATGATTGTTATATTTGCTGATTTATGCTTCCCTTAAGCAGTATGAAATGTTTTTCTTTATCCCTTCTGACTAACTTTGGCTTGAAGTCCACATTATCTGAAATGAGGATGGATACTCCAGCTTTTTTGCTGAGTCCATGTGCATGGTATGTTTTTCCCCATCCTTTCACCTTTAATTTATGGGTATCTCTTTCTATGAGGTGAGTCTCTTGCAGGCAATATAATGTTGGATCTTTCTTTTTAATCCAATCTGCCAGGCTATGTCTTTTGATTGATGAATTCAGGCCATTAACATTCAGGGTTACTATTGAGATATGATTTGTATTCCCGGTCATTTGGTTCATTTTTTAAATTTTATTTATTTATTTATTTATTTTTTTGATACAACTTGGTTCCTCCTTTATTTGACAGTTCCTTTAGGATAATTCCTCCCTTTGCTGATTTGCTTCTTTGTTATTTATCTCTTCCTCATGGAATATTTTGCTGAGAATGTTCTGTAATGCTGACTTTCTTTTTGTAAATTCTTTTAGCTTTTGTTTATCATAGAATGATTTTATTTCATCATCAAATTTGAAGGTAAGTTTTGCTGGATATCAGATTCTTGGTTGGTTTCCATTTTCTTTCAGAGCTTGAAAAATGTTGTTCCAGGTCCTTCTAGCTTTTAGGCTCTGGATTGAAAAATCTGCTGATATCCGTATTCGTTTTCCCCTGAATGTAATTTGGTTCCTTTCTCTCACAGCCTTTAAAATTCTATCTTTATTTTGTTTGTTAGGTATTTTCATTATAATGTGCCTTGGTGTGGGTCTGTTTTAATTTTGTGTATTTGGAGTCCTATAAGCCTCTTGAACTTGATTTTCCATTTCATTCTTCAGATTTGGGAAATTTTCTGATATTATTTCATTGAGTAGATTGTTCTCCTTTGGTTTGTTTCTCTAAGCCTTCCTCAATCCCAATAATTCTTAAATTTGGGCTTTTCATGATATCCCATAGTTCTTGGAGATTCTGTTTATGATTTCTTACCATGGTCTCTGTTTGTTCAACTTTGTTTTCAAGATTAAATATTTTGTCTTCAATATCTGAGGGTCTGTCTTCCAGGTGTTCTATCCTATTGGTTATGCTTTCTATGGAGTTCTTAATTTGGTTTATTGTTTCCTTCATTTCAAGGACTTCTGTTGTTTTTTTTAATATCTCTAACTCTTTATTGAAATGATCTTTTGCTTCCTGTAGTTGCCCTTTTAACTGTCGATTCGTGCGATCATTCAATGCCTGCATTTGCTCTTTCATCTCATCATTCAATGCCTGCATTTGCTTTTTCATGTCATCGTTTGCTTTCTTGATCATTTTAATTATATACATTCTGAACTCCCTTTCTGTCATTTCTTCTGCCATGCTGTCATTGGATTTTATTTATGTAGCATCTAGATTTGTTTGGAGCATTTTCTTCCCTTGTTTTCTCATATTGTTCAGGAATCAGTGGATCATTAAGATACTGCAGATTTCCTCTATTGACTTATAATGTCCCTGAAGATTGCTAGTATATCCCCTCTTATCCTTCAGTAGCCTGAAGTCTTGGAGGAAGTTGATAATGCGGTGCTCCACAAGGAAGCTGCCTCTCAGGGGTGGTGACCCTCAGGTGGGGTATATTCCCTGAGAGTGTGCAGGGGTGCCTCCACTTGTTGACCAATGGTCATCCAAAGGGGAACTAGGCTGCGGGCTGAGGCAAGGCCTGTTTGTGCCTCTGTCTCTGGTTTTACCATCCTTGTGGGAAAACCTCAACCGTCAGGGAAGTCTCACGCGGTGTGGAGGTCTCACTTGTCAGTTCCCCTCCTAGAGGTTCCCCTCAATTCACAACTAACACTTGGTCTGGGCAGCCTTCCTCTGCAACATTCCCAGGAGCCCAGACCTACCTCCTGGGCCTGGGAGCCTCACCCTTCACAGATGAGTCTCCTTAGGCTGCCTCTCCTCAGAGAATCTGCCCACAGTCTTTGATATTTCGCTCTGCCCCTAGGCGTGTCTCTGTGTGGCTCTTCCACCAAGAAGCCGCCTAGGTCCTGGGACCCTGCTCTGCACCTAATCACCTGGCTATGCAGTCCCTCCTCTGAGCCGCCACCTGGAGCCCCGTACAGTAGCTCCAAATCCCAGGACCCGCCACACACCTCTTCCTCCGGACAGCCATCCGGTGTTCTGACGCAGTCACTAGGAGTCCAGGCAACTCACTTCGTGTCTCCTCCTCCCGCCAACTGCCCGTAGCCCTAGGCAGTCACTCCGCGTCCAAGTGACCCGCCCTGTTCCTCCTCCTCCTCGGGGTAGCCCCCCGGGTGTTCAGGATCGGTCGCTCTGAGACCAAGCGACCCACCACACTCCTCCTCTGGGCCAGCCACCGGTGTTCAAGAGTGGTTGCTTTGAGTCCAAACAATTCACCACTCGCTTCCTCCTCTGGCAACTACCTGTAGCTGTGATGCAGTCACTCCTAGACCAAGTGACCCGCCGCGCTCCTCCTCTTCCTCCGGGCAGCCCCCCGGTGTTCAGAAGTGATCACTCTGAGTCCAAACAGCTCGCCACACAGCTCCTTCTCAGGCAGCTGCCCGGAGTCCCAGTGGTTGCTCTGAGTCCAGATGCTGTGCTGAGCAGCCACCTCTGCAATGATCCCAGTTGTCCGAGTTCACTGCTCCAGCGGGGGAGGGGTGTCTCGCCGGGCGACTCTACTTCACAAAGCTCCCTGTGTTCCGGGACTACCACCCCATCCGGGATGCCTCCCCAACAGGAGACACTCATCTGGCAGCTTTGAGTTGGTCCCAAGTCTCTCACTATCTCCTCTTTTGAATCCTGTGTCCTGGAGCAACATGAAATGCAGCCTCCCTCTAGTCTGCCATCTTGAAACCCCCTGGCCCTTCCTTTTCTCATTCAGTTTTCCTTGGCATTGGGCTGCAAATGACTTGAAGTCAAATTTTGTGATTTGTGGATGCATACGGGTTAGGTCCTGTTGATAGCATTCAGAAGGAACTGGGGGAATTTGCAACCTCCTCTCCCAGTTTCATTGGAGGTCCATTGTCCAGAAGAATGAAGTCCTTTTTTGGACTGTTGTTAATTTGGATGGACATCCTGAAGAGAAGCAATGTAGTATTGGGTGAAGAATATACTTTTCTCATGTGCACCATGGTTTTGGGAATGAGGGGATTGTGTTTGAAGGGTCAAGAATGCAAGAGACTCTGCATGAAAGAAGTCAAACTGAAAGAAGGAAAGCAGAGACACTTGGTAGTTGGCAGGTTGGTGTTGGATATAGGCAGTCCAAAAAATTAAAAGAATGCTAAAATTTGAAAATGCTTGAGGACGCACTCTTCCTGCTCACTGTGATTTTCAAGAATTCCATTTTATTAGTGTCCATTCACTAATGTTAGTTTTCAGCTCCAACACACTTCTGCTTTTCAGGCCCTCCCAAAATGTCCTTCCTCTTCATTGTGGAGTAATCAGCCTTGAAATTTTGAGCCATTCCTTTTTCAGCACGATGCATGTTCACCTATGGAATTCTGCCTTTGAAAATCTGTTCATCATGCCAAGAGCAGGCTCTTGCTTCATCCACTGGCTTGTGCTCTGCATCTCACAGGGGCTGCTAATAGGACACTTGGCCATTTCGCAGAGGGCCTGGTGCCACAGAGGTACTCATCTGGTCAAGGGAATGAACCCTTGGATTAACAGACATTAGATAGGTATTTCAGCATCTGAAGGTGAGCTGAAGGTCCTCTGGAAAAGTCACTGAGGTAAAATTCTAGTGCAGCCCAGTTGTAAGGCAGAATCCAATGTGGATATCCCTCGCAGGTGGAGTGAACACACAATATCTCTTCTTGCCTGGCATTTCCCTCCTGTCCTCCTTTCAACATACTGAGTGAATGTCTCCCTGTACTCCCTGTGAGCCATCACAGCAGTCAATCACCTCCACTTGGAAGATCAACTCCCCAGGTTGCAGCTATCTCCTAGGGCAATCACGTAAAGGAGGGGCAAACGACTGGACTGACTGTGACATTTCCCAATTCAAGGAGCACCGATGGCAGAGTGTTGTGATGCATGTTCCCTTGCCCTGAGCTGTCATCAGCCTTCACACCTTGTTCCTGCTTGGACCCTAAGTGAGTTGGTTGACTCAACCAAATCCCATGTGTTCCCAGGCCTGGAAGAGTGGTTTCAGAGGACAGTAATGATGGGCCTGTTGCTAAGCTGGGTGACCCACGTGTCCTCATGCAGCAGCTTGTTCTTGCCTGTTCCCCCAGTTCTTGTGGGGGCTCACTGCCCACAGCAGAATTTAGGTGACCAGGCTGTCATGATGCCTGGTGCCATCAAACAAGAACAGTGCCACCTAACAGGTCTGGAGGGTAGTGAGATGTGTCAGGTTTCAGTGGCATAACCTGTCATGTCTGGATCCAGAGCGAACCATGGCTGATGCAGCACCCTGCAAACCCCATAGGTACACTTCAAGTTGCTCAAAATGTTAGAATCCCATTTCTTGAAAGATTAGGCCCCTATCCTTCATTCCCTTCCTCTTTCCTCTTACCATCACCACGGAGTTGGTGCTTCCTTTCAATTGCGGTGTGAAGCAGCCAGGACCAGAAGCCTCTGTGGTTGCCATGGGGACTGCGATGCCACCACGCTGTCACACCACCCCTCTATGATGTCAGTCGCTGACTGAGGTTGAGGCATGAGATCACAGAAGGCACTCCTTAACATCCAGGTGGCCCAAGGACCAGAGAAAACCTCTGGGGAGAGAGAAACTGCGTGCTCCTACCAGAGCCAAGAACCTCTGTGCCCTTCACACCTGCCATGCCCGAAGCCTGCCCCTTCCACTTAGAATACAGTCACTCTCCCATCTTTTCCTCTTATGGCATGGAATGGGAGCACTGGAAACCAAAAGTGAGTCTTTTTTCAGAGAGGATCAGATTGCAGTTGAGTGACTGAGAGATCCAGAATATGACATTCAGTCACTTATCTCACTCCATTGAATCTTTTGCTTCCTGCAGTTGCTCTTTCAGCTTATTCGTATTATCATTCATTGCCTGCATTTGCTCTCTTATCTCATATTTGCTTCACGAATCTTCTTAATCATGTATAATTTGAAGTCCTTTTCTGACATTTCTTCTAACATACTGTCATTGGATTCTATTAATATAGAATCTAGATTTGTTTACATCACTTTCTTACCTTGTATTTTCATGTTGTTCATGTATCTTCCCCTCTAGCAGTGCAGATCTGGGGTATTGTAGATTTCCCCCTATAGGCTTATAGTGGCCCTATAGGTTTCCAAAACCCTTTCTTTAATGGGACATCAATATTAGCAGTGCACAATTCAGACACCTTGCAATCCTAGACCAAATATCCCCTATGAAGACAATAACAAAATTGTCCTAATAAACAGAATGAGTTCAAATATTATCTTCAGTAAAATGAACAGATTTCCATAAGGTCTGCAGTTTCTAATGGAGGACAAAGAGGATGCAGAGGGATGTAGAATGTGCCTGATAATGGGATAAGAAAAGAATATACAGAAGTTCTACATAACAGAAAGTGTGAGATTGTAATCAAAAGAAATTGAATGTTAGCATGCAAAAAAGGGAGAAAGAGACTCTGAGGGAACAGGTAAACAAAAGGCAAAGAGAGCAAGAAAAGTAAAGAAATAAAAACTTAATTTTTTCAATAAGGAGAAAAAAGAAAATCTACAGTATAACAGTCATATAGTAATGAAACCTCCCAGAGTTCAGTAGCCTGATGCATGAGGGGTACCTGACAATGAGTTTCAAGCCTCCAGCAGGCATCTCAGGATGGGATTTGCCCCACCTAAGGTCAGAGCTATGGCTTCCAGGATTATCCAAGATGGCTGCTCTGGCTTCCAAATATGTTGGCAAATGGGGACCTGAAGCTCAGGTTGTGGACCTTGTCAACTGGAGGTCCTCAAGGTGGCATGGGGTTGGTTAGGCAGGGGTCCTGGCGGTCGGGTGTGTTTGGTGTGGTTGTGGGATCCTGGAGGCTGGGTGCAATCAGTCAGTCTGGGGTCCCGGTGATAGGGCACAATCAGTATGTCTGGGGTTCCTGGCAGCAGGGAGCATTCAGTCAATGTGAGGGCCCCAGAGGCAGGGAGTGATCGGTCAGGCTGAGGGATCCTGGAGATGGGGCTCAGTCAGTATGGCTAGAGGTCCTATGTGGTCTGGCTGTTGTCTCAAAATGGCAGCAGCCACATGTAATCAAACCTGTAGGTACTGTAACAGTGAATTTCCAGGGAACAGCAGGAAGCTGGTGCTCCATTGGTGGTTGGCGATCAGTTTGTTGACTGTTGATGGATGATTGGGAGGTGAACCTCGTGTGTTGGGTGATGGATAGGTGTAAGGCAGGCGATGAACAAGTGAGAGGCAGGCAAATGGTGGATTATAAGCGCCTGACAGTGAGCATCTGCACTCAAAAAAGGCATCAATATGCTGGCAGACTACAGCTGACCACAGCAGACAAATGGGGTAAACAGCAGGGGATCGATAAGCAGCAAAATCTGCCTCACCAAGAAACAGATATCCTCTACTTGAAACCAGAGTTACGGAGCCACAAGGAACTCAGCCTCCCTCTAGTCCACCATCTTGGATCTCCTCCATTGAATCTTGAGAGAAAGAGCTGCAAACCTAACTAGCAGTGGGTGGACACCAGATAGTGATTTTTTTTTTTCCTGCCAGCATATATTGGTCTTTGGAAACCAGACCCTTTGAGCAATCACCACTTCCCTTTGCCTGTGTAAATTTACTGATAAGTTCTGGCTGTGCTCCTGAGATGTTCCCTCATTTAGGGAAAAAGGGTTTGCCCAGGAGAAACACCTTCCTCTACCTCATACATAAATGAAATGATATGTAAGATCTAGCACCTCTCCTCTCTTGTGCATTTTGCCCAGATATCTCCTGGGTAGAAATTGTCCAAGGGAAATGCCAGGAGGTAAAACAGCACTGAGGAAGGAATGAGCCACTTGTGATTTGAATGGCTAGGGATCCAGGTGGGAATGATCCCAGAAGTCTCCCTTGATAAAAACAACCTGAACATATTGTGATTCCCACATAGACCCACCCATAGGCTGGTGGATGGACAATGCTTGTACCACTGTGTTCATGGACTGATTTACCTCCTTGTGATAGCAGAGCCTGGGAAAAGCAGCTCCTGATCCCTGTGGCACCAGCATCCCAGCCCCTGAGTAGAATCCTGACAATGTGGAGAACATGGCTCTTGATTTCCAGCAGAACAACCCCAGTGCCCACCATAAGGTGCCTGGGGATCAGGATTTCAGGGAATTCAGCCTTCAGCTTCTCCCTCTGCATCAAATCATTGGAAACTTCATCCTGCTTTAGATGGGGTCCTCTTGAGGACACAGTGTCCCTCCCTCCACACAGTCTCACAAATGAATGCTGAAGCCCAGGTAGCTCAGGGTTATGGAGCCAGTGACAGTTGGATCTCAAGGTTCCTGCCTTCTTGTCAGAGTTCTTGTCTGAGGAGTACTCACTGTGGGGCAGATTTTTGGGCATAGCACCTAGAGAAGAGACCAGGCAGTCAGTACAGGAGGATGGAGCTCTCTCTTTCAAAGTTGAAGGCTCTCCACATGGAGCACACAAAAGGCCCTATGGCCCACACCTTATGTGTTCTCTCTGAGGATGAGTTCTGGAGGGATGGGCTTGAGCTCATTTCCACAGCCAGGGAGTGAAGACATAACCCGCACCCTGAACCTCATCCAGAGCTTGTGGGTAGTGGTGGCATGGGATCTTTCAAACAATCATGGAAGGGCCTGGATTGCTTCAGAGGACTCACAGTATCTGTCAGCTCAAAGGTAGAGACAGTGTGCTTAGAGTCAGATTGAAGCCCATGCTGAGAAGAAGAGAATTCCTGAGGCCAGGACCACCCTGCTCATCCTCTCCCTAACTGTCTAGTGACTCAGACACTCTCTCCTCAGACATCCAGGTCATCTGTTTCCTCTGAAGAGGACAACTACATTGTGGTGGACTGAGAAGACTCAGGCCCTAAAGTGCACCATGTAGGAGTGGGCAGCCATGGGATAGTACTCAGCCTCTGCCAAGGGCAGCAAACCATGACACAGTTCCAGCGCCACTCCTCCCACCGGCGCCTTTACACTCCACCCATCTTCTGACCACTTAGCCTCAACTTCAGGGACTAGTAACCTTGCCTGGGAGGTGAGGGCTGACCCAGGTGTTTTCTTGGTCCCCCAGGACCCCTGTTACCCAGTGCTTCCTTTGCCACTCAATATGCATGTTATTTCTATCAGCAAAGCAACACCTCTACCACCCTAGTGAGATATGTTTGTCAAAGCATACCCCCCATTTCCCAGAACTCCAGACTTGAATATTGAGAAAGGACAAGTCTTTTCTCTCATACCAGAGAATCTCCATATAAACCTCTCACTTCCTGACTGCCCTTTTTTCTATAATGGCTGTCTTTCTACATCTGTACTTCCTCAGTATCTCTTCACACCAGAGATTGTGCTGTCAACATGAGCAGTGGGCTGTAACCAAGCTCCACTTATGTCAGGAATAAATAGACCAGCAGATGGCCTTCTTGGTGTGCTTTCTTTCATTCTTGATTTCTGGGTACCCTTCTGCATGTAGAATAAATTTCTTGCCCTGCTGACAGAGTTGATAAGTCTTTGAGTGCTTTTATTCTTTTTTCACCTCCTGTGGTGCCCAGGTTCCTGTCAACTTCCAACTTGGTTCTGGACTCTGGACCAGGATTCACACCCAAGGCTTACACATGCAGTCAGAGGCATGCCTGACATAGGGAATTTAGGTTCTCTTCAACACTGGAGAGTTCTGGCATGACCTCCCAGGCAGACTTGACACACTTGAGAAGGGATATTTGGCACTACCTTCTGTATTTGGCAAACCAGTTGTACACCTGCTCAGTGGTCAAGTTCATCTCTGAAGTGAAACCCACCTGCCCCACAACTGTGAATACTAGCTCTGGGTTACAGGTGGGTACAGAGCTGGCTGGGTCAGCTTGTGTCCATCAAGAAAGGGGTGTAAACTCTACTAAGTTCTCCAAGGATAGGATAGCATACAATATGCTGTGGTGTACTGCAGAGAGGACTGTGTGGGGAGCATGTGCTGGGGAGGCAGAGCAAGGTCCCTGTAGACAGGACACATGGGCCTTATCTCCTGAGCTCACCCTATCCCCAGCCATATATGGGCCCATCCCCTGAGCTGACACTGCACCCAGTCAGCTAAACTCCAGAGTACAAAGACCTGGCCAGGAATATCCTGAGATCCTGGAAGATCACAGTCTCTACAGATAGTCCTGGTCAGGGCCATTACCTTTCTTGGAATGACCCTTGTCTTGGGTTTCAAAGGCCCCAATCTAAACTCTGGGAGCCTCTGTAGATTAGGCAAGTAATAATTGAACACATCCCATGTAAGAAAACTGAACACATGGAGGGAAGAGTTCAAGATGTGAAACCAGTTGCTGAGGAACAGCAAGTGGAGGGTTCTGGGGGGCATATGATGATAGCATAAGACACCCAGGAAAGGAAAGGTGGGTGTGGCATTTAGTGGCGTGTGATTACCTGGAGAGAGAGAAAGCCACCTTGCAGGAAAATAGGTACAGTATTGAGTGTGGGTGTACCCCTCAGAATAGGGTCATCCAATATGGAAGGAGCAAACTAGGTGGAGGTGGGGAGACTGTAGAAAGGGACAGTTGGTTGATGGAGCAGTCTGTTGATTAGAGGACCTGGCTGGGCTGTGGGGGGATCTCCCTATACTGCTTGGGGAATTTGTGTGGTGATTTAGGAACTTTCAAGAGTGCTGGGTATGTCACCTGTTGTGGGATGGGATGTTGTCCTTACCTGCTGGGCATTGCTGGTTTGAGTGTTCATACCTGAGGCAAATTTCTGTACCCATTGACACAACTCTCTGTGAAAAGTCTGCTTCTGGGGTCTTTCAGAGCAGAGAGAGAATGGTGGTAGGTTCCTGGATGAGAATAGTGAGGAGGGAGGTTACAGAACAGGACAGTCCACATGGTCCATGCTTAGGACTTGGCTCTCTGAGGAAGATGACACTCATCTCCCCAAACCCCCATTCATTGTCCTCTTTCTAGGGGATACCTCACCTTTGTATAGCCTCTCCCACAAGGATGGACACACAACATTACAATGAGTCTGACTGAGGAGGCCCCATGGGCTATGTTCTGTGTTGAATCTCCACCTACCTACCTCCTCTGAGGGCATCCCTCCTGCACTGCTCAGCAAAGGCCTCTTCATGGACTAATCCCCACCCCACATGCATTTTCTATGCAATGTTCTGTCTACCCTTGTCCTGGTCTTGGCCTCCAAAGCAGAAGTCCTCTATATCCCATGTCTCCCCTGGCTGATAGGCATGACCCCTGGACCCTTGCCTCTCCTCTCACCTCCAGCACCTCCCACATGAACTCCTCACCTCTGGTGACCAGGTCCTCATTTCCCTAGAGAGGCATATGCTGTCCCACCATACTTCCAAAAATTGGGAGTCCCATCAAGTCCAGGTGTGTGGGACACAGTGTTCCCCACCACCCTGCCTTCCTGAGATGTATTCCCTGCTCACTACTGTCTCCACAGGGTCAGGGCTGTGAGCTGCTGTACACTGCAACCTGTCTCACCTTCCCTTGTCTTCCCACTTCTGCCCTGCATGACTTGCTCCTGTTGAAGCAGAATCACACTCTGCTAGTGACATCTCACCCATATTGTCTTCTCATCAATTCCAAAGTCACCTCCCAGCCTACTGCTTCTCTGCCTTGTGCATTCCTGATCACTTCTCATACCTCACTGCTGCTGTAACTGCTCTGGGCTTGAAAGACACAGAATTCCTTCCTCTGATGCAGGAGCAGCCCAGGTGCTGGCTCAGCTGCTCTTCCTTGCACTCTGAAATTTTTCAGTAACACTCACTAGATGACAAAGGGGGACAAACCTGGAACTGCTGACACTGCCCAAGAGGTGTTGAGACTGGTTCCTGTAACTCTGCTGTGATTGATGCTTCAAGTAAGTGAAATGTGGCACACGTAAGAGCCAACTGACATGGTAGATGCAACATCCAGATGCTGCTCACTGCTCACACACCCCAATAACCCACCCACAGTTCTGAGTGCCCTGCAGCCCTGTGCACCCTGGAGAAGAAAGCAGCATGCTGCTGGGTGTTCACTCTCAGCATGGTAACCTGGCATCTCACATCAACCAGTCTGAAAAATCTCCATGTCTGCCCATGACTTTCCTTCTCTCCTGCCAACTACAGTCTTGGGAAACATCTTGATGCCAGAACCTCCTCCAAACCACCACTCAGGGACAGCAGCACAGTGAGAAGAGAGCCTAGATTCTCCAGCCCTCTGCCCACATTCTCCCACTGTCATTCATCTTCCTGGGTGACTCTGATGAAGCGTGAGCCAATGCAATCACTGCCTGTTTTACACTTTAAAGGATTGCCACGCTCTACTCCTCCATATGATTTCCATGTGTTCCAGGGCACCAAGTACCAATCAACTCCTGGCCTATGACCTTACACTTCTGCCTGGGCACCTGCTCATGTGATCAGCTGCCCTGTCTGGTTCAGGACTCTTCCAAGGCTTGGATACACCCACACTACCCACCCTTCTAAATAGCTCCTTGTCCCACAACAAAGACCTGACCTATCCCAATCCTTTCTTGAAGGTGTTCTTGCACATCCTCTCTACCACCCACTATCCACAAGGGAAGAAGAGCTGTCCACAACCAGCATCTCCCAGCACCACATACAAAACATGAAACAACCCTCACAAACATGCTGAGAATGCCACTTGTGCTAGTGCCTAGATCACTGACTGCTGACTCATGCCCTGGCAGGCTGTGAGCATCTAGAGGACCTACTGGTATGTCAGAACTGAGCCCATGAAATCTCAACTCCTGAGGACCTGTCACCTGCTTTCACTAGTAGGTGGGTGACACACAATTAAACCTCTCTGGTCCCAAATGGTGCCCATGTCTTCTTCCTGCAGTTATGAAGTCCAAGAATCAGCAGTCTTGTACTGAGTCATGCAGTGAAACCCCCTGCAATGGTGACCCTGGGGTGAAAAACAGTCTTTGAACTCTGTGACTGGCTAGAACCTTGTGCACTTCTCTCATACAGACGCTCAGCAGCTGATTACTCTTTTCTGTGACTCATGCATGTACAGTGATGAAGGTTTTGAACACTCATTAGAGTTAATTTATGGCTGATCACATTGACAAATAATTTGGAACCTATCCTGTGCAAGATGCCCTTATGATGACATCACACACTACTTATTCTAGCCTTTGCCACATATTCATCTTATGGCTCTGAGAGGCCCCTGGTGCTTATATGTGGGACACAGGCCCAGTAGCCACCACTTGCCCCACATGTGCACTGTCCCTGTTCACAAGCTGTATCATCCTACCAAGCTCAGGAGGCAGATGGGAGGAGATGGTCATAGTGCCCACAGCTGGCATGGACCCAGTCACGCTGCACTGAAGAGACAGAAAGAGTACAGTTTGGAGACTCTCTCACAGTCAGCAATAAACTCTGATGCCATACTGCTGGTGGTGTTGGGTCTGTGGCTTCCTGCACCAAACACCAGCCTCTCTAGGGCCTTGGTGGTACATCCAATCCTTCAACACCCTGGAGGAACCAGCACAGCCACATGCGAGCAGTATCTTCTTCCAGTAGAAGCTCCACAGGGTGATCAGCACTGTCATCCCCAGCCCCGAAACAGCCATGAGGTAGTGAAAGTCATTCTGAACTGTACCATATTCTTGCTTCTTCCTGGTACCTGACACCTCTGGGAGAAGAATATGCTGAGAACTGGTTGTCCCAATGAACACTGACTGCCACCCTGGCAAACCAACCTTGGGGAAGGCAATGATGACTGTGGTGAGAGAAGAGGTCTGGTTTTGAACCGAATGATCGGTAAATCCACGGTGTTTTGAATCAGGGCAGGTGCTACAATGCCCACCAGGCTCCCAGGAATGTTCCTTGATCTCTCAGTCATTCGATTGTAAGTCGTTCCACTCTGAAAATTACCTCTCTTGGTTTCCAGTGCTCCTGTGACAGAAGAGCAGAAGATAGGAGAGTGACTGTATTCAAAGTGGAAGTGGCGGGCTTTGGGCATGGCAGGTGTGAAGGGCGCGGAGGTTCCAGGTTCCATTATGAGAATGCACTTTCTCTTTCCCCAGAGACTGTCTCTGGGCCTTGGGCCACCTGGAAGTTGAGTGATATCCACGACCTTGTGCCTACACCACAGACTGCGCCTGAGGTCACAGAGGGGCACATGACAGCATGGTGGCATCACGGTTCCCATGGCAACCAGAGACACTTCTGGTCTTGGCCACATAAGACCAAGATTCAAATCAAGTGCCGGCTCCATGGGACGGTAAGAGGAAAGATGAAGGGAGCGAGGACCAGGGGCCTGATATTTGAAGAAATGGGATCCTAACCTCTTGGTCCATTTGAAGAGGAGATATGGGGTGTGCAAGGCACAGCCCAGCAGGCTATGGATCTCTCTGAGTACCAGCATGACAAGGGACCCGGCTCAAGCCTGAAAGCTTGCAATACCCTCCAGGCCTGCTAGGTGGTGCTGCGCTCATCTGGCTGCACACGACATCATGACAGCCGGGTCACCTAGCTTCTGCTATGGGCAGTGAACACCCATGAGGTCTAGGGGACCAGGTAGGAATGGTGGGCTGCATGAGGGCACGTGGGTCAGCAAGCTTAGCACCGGCCCCAGCTGGCATTGCTCTCTGAAACTGCTCCTCCAGGTCTGGGCACACCCGTGATTCTGTCAAGTCAGGGAACTGGCCTAAGGCCCTAGCAGTCACACAGCATGATAGCTGCTGACAGCTCAGGGCAGGGGAGTGTGCAGTGCCACCCACTGACTCAGGTTCTCCTTGAATCGGAAAACATCATACCTAGTCTGGTCGGTTGCCCCTCCTTTCCCAGAAAACCATAACATGAGAAAGCTGGAACCTGGGCAGTTGGACTTCTAAGTGGAGGGGGGTGGCTGCTGGGATGACTCATGAGGAGAGTCCTGAGGGAGTCATTCACTCAGCATGTTGGATGGAGGACTGGAAGGAGCTGTCAGCCAAGGAGAGTTGTTCTGTGCTCACTCCACCGCCACTGCCAATCTCCTTGGCTGCTGCCTTACAACTGGGCTGCACTCAGAAATGTTCCTGCTGTCATTCCACAGGCCCTTCAACTCACCTTCAATGCAGAAATATCTGGCCAATCTGTGTTCACCCAAGGGTTCATTCCTTTGACCAGACTAGTGCCTTGGTGACACAAGGCCCTCTGGGAAATTGCCAAGGGTCCTGTTACCAGCCCCTGAATGTTGAAGACCACAAGCCAGTGAATGAAACAAGAACCTGCTGTTGGCATGATGAACACATTTTCACTGGGCATAATACCAAATTTGAACATGGAGCATGCTGAAAGAGGAATGATTAGGAAGCTTCAAAGGTGAATACTCCAAAAGGAAGAGTGAGGACATTTGGGGAGACATGAAAAGCAGAAGGGTGTGGGTGCTGAAAATCAACTACAGTGAAGTGACACTAACAAAATTGTCACTGTTTAAGGTCTCCGCCCAAATTCTAGAACATTTCTTCAGCTTCAACATACTCTATCAATACAGGAAGTAGTGCCAGATCATTCTGTAAGCAACCATCATTACTAATCCTAATTCCCCTTGCAAGGATGTCAATGCCCTTGTGAATTCCTGACTCTCTCCTATAGCTTTCAAGGGACAGCTGGTGATACATATGCTGATTTTAATTTTTTCGGCACCAGACCTATGAGGGAAGGCTTTCCTTACACCACACCACCTACTCCCATGACTTTAAGTGTAAATGACCTCACGTTGGGATATGTAACACTGAATCATGGCTCTCACAATACAGAATGCATCACAATATCAGAAATTTAATCAAAACCATCTATGCTCAAATGTAAAAGAAAAGACCCAACATGGGTAAAATCCTGAATATCAAAATAGAACAGATGAAAGCACATCCAAATATGTGAAAGGACTTGCTGAGAAAGAAGAGCCAGAGCTCAGAGCACAGAGCACAGACACACAGTCCAGAGTACAGAGCCAGAGCACAGAAAACAGAGCACAGAGAAAAGACCCAGTACCAGAGTTCAGAGACAATCCAGAGCCCAGAGCCAAAGCTTAGAGCATAGACGACAGACCCACAGACCAGAGTACAGAACCAGAGCAAAGAGACCAGACACAGAGCTCAGAGGCAGAGAACAGAGCCAGAGGCCAGAGCACATGCCAGCATACATATATAGAACACAGAGCACAGAGCTCACAGTACAGAGCACAGAGCACAGAGACCATAGACCAGAGCACAGGCACCAGAGCACAGAGCACAGAGGCAGAGAACAGAGCCAGAGCCTAGAGCGCAGACCCAGAGTTCAGAGACAAAACACAGAGCCCAGAGTAAAGAGTAAAAAGCACAGAGCACAGAGACCAGAGACCAGAGCACAGAATCCAGAACTCAGAGGCCAGACCCAGAGTACAGAGACAAAACACAGAACCAAGAGCCCAGAGTACAGAGCACAGGGACCAGAGACCAGAGTACAGAGCACAGAGCACAGTGTCCAGACCACAGAGCACAGACCACAGAACTCAGAGCCCAGAGACAAGAACAGAGAGCCCAGAACCCAGAACCCAGAGCACATAGAGAGCTGAAAGCACAGAGAGCAGAGCACAGAGTACAGAGACCAGAGCACAGAGCACAGAGCCCAGAGCTCAGAGACCAGACCCAGAGTAGAGAGACAGAACACAGAGACCAAAGCCTAGAACTCAGAGCACAGGTCTAGAGCACACACCAGGGCAAGAGCAAAGGGCAAGAGTACAAAACCAAAGCCCAGAGCCCAGAGCACAGAGTGCAGAACACAGAGCAAGAACAAATAGCCAGATCACAGAGTCAGAGCCCAGAGTGCAGAGGGCAGAGCAAAGAGCACAGAGCACAGATCAGAGAACTGATGCACATCCAAGAGCACACAGCACAGAGCAAAGAGCCCAGTTCACAAATCTGCAAGCCCAGTGCCCAGAGCCCAGAGCCCAAAGCCTAGATTCAGTGCTCAGAGCACTAACCACAGACCCAGAGCCCCGAGCACGGAGCCAGAGCACAGAGACCAGAGCCCAGATAAGAACTCAGTGCTCAGAGCAAGGACAGAGAGCCCAGAGCAGGGAGACCAGAGCCCAGAACAGAGACCCAGAGTTTAGAAACAGAACACAGAACTCAGAGCCCAGAATACAGAGAACAGAGCACAAACCAAAGGCACCAGAGCATGGAGACAAAGAACAGAGCACAGAGCACAGAGGACAGACCCAGAGCCCAGAGTCCAGAGCACAGAACACAGAGCACAGAGCCAGAACCTGGAGACAGCTTCTGAGCTCTGGGCTTTGGACTCTGTGCTCTGGTATATGTACTATGGTATGTGTGGTCTGTGCCCTGTGCTCTGTGTTCTGTACTCTGGGCTCTCACTCTGCACTCTGGACTCTGTGCTCTAGACTCTGAGAACTAGACTCTGTGCTCTGGTCTCTGGTCACTGCGCTCTGTGCTCTGTGCTCTCTGTACTCTGACTCTGTACTCTGGGTCTGGGCTCTTGGCTCTGTGCTCAGTTCTCTGGTCTCTGTACTCTGTGCTCTGGTCTCTATACTCTGCACTTTGTGCTCTGTGTTCTGAAATAGGTGCTCTGTGCTCTGCATTCTGTGCTCTGGCTTTGTGCTCTGTGAGCTGTGCTCTGAGCTGTGTGCTCTTGTCTCCAACTCTAGGCTCTCTCTCAATACTCTGGGACTGGGCTCTGTACTCTGTCTGTTCTCTGGATCCTGGCTCTATGCTCTCCACTCTGTGCTCTGTGCTCTGCTCTCTGTCTCCGTACTCTTTATCTGATCTGTACTCTGGTTGTGGGCTCTGGGCTCTGTGCTCTGCATTCTGTGCTCTGTTCATTTTGCTCTGCCTCTGTACTCTCTGCTCTGTTCTCTGTGCTCTGTGCTTTTTGCTCTGGGCTCTGGCTCTAGGCTCTCTCTCTGGGTTGGGCTCTGAACTATGTCTCTGTTCTCTGGGTCCTGGCTCTGTGCTCTGTGCTTTGCACTCTGCGCTCTGGGCTCTGGCACTGGGCTCTTGCTCTGTTTTCTGTGCTCTGTGCTCTGTGCTCTCGCTCTGTGCTTTGGACTCAAGGTTCTGGGTTCTGGATTTGGGCACTATCTCTGACTCTGAGTCTGGACTCTGTGTTCTGTGCACTGGGCTCTGGCTCAATACTCTCTAGTCCTTGCTCTGCACTCTGCACACTGGGCTCTGGCTCTGGACTCCTGCTCTGTGATTTGTGCTCTGTGCTCTGTGCTCTGGCTGTGTGCTCTGTGCTCTGGCTCTGGGCTCAGGATCTGTGCTCTGTGCTCTGTGCTCTGTATTACGGTCTCTGGTCTCTCATCTCTGTGGTCTGTGCCCAGAGCCCAGAGCAATTGGCTCTGTATTCTGCCAATACCCAGAGAACAGAGACAGTTCAGTGACCACACCCAGAGTATTGAGACAGTGCCTAGAGCAAGAATGAAGAGAACAGAGCACAGAGGACAGAGCACAGAGCACATAGCTAGAGCACAGAGTTCACAGCACAGAGCACAGAGTGTAGAGCATAGAGAGCAAAGCACAATGACCATAGACCAGAAAACAGAGCCCAGAGCCCAGAGCACAGACTCAGTGTACAGAACCAGAGTACAGAGACAGAGCACAGTGCAGAGAACTCAGTGACCAGAGACCAGAGCACAAAGTACAATGCCCAGATCTCACAGCACAGAGTACAGATCCCAGAGCAGAGAGGCCAGAGCACATAGCACAGGGCCCAGAACTCAGTGCCCAAATCAAGGAGCCCAGAACTCAGAGCACAGATCACATATCACAGAATCCAGAGCACAGAGACCAGAGCACAGAGTGCAGGACACAGAGCATAGAGTGAGAGCACAGAGGACAAGGCAAGAGCCCAAAGCCAGAGCCCACAGCACAGAGTGCAGCACACAGAGTACAGAGTACAGAGTACAGAGCTAGAGCCGAGAGCCAGAACCCAGAGTACATAGCCAGAGCACAGAGCACAGAACATAAAGCACAGAACACAAAGCACAGAGCAGGAGCCCAGAACCAGAGCCCAGAGCCCGGAGTGCAAATCACAGAGCAAGGAACACAGACACATAGTCACAGGCAGTTCCCAGAGTCAGAACCCAGAGTCAGGTCCCAGAGCACAGAAGCAAGAGTACAGAGTGCAGAGCACAGAACCAGAGGCCTGAGCCAAGAGCAAAGAACACAGAGCCAGAACACCATGTGCAGAGCACAGAGCCCAGAGCACAGAGTTCAAGCACAGAGTCAGAGCTCAGGGTCACAGCCCGGAGCTCTGGGTTGTGGCCCTGAGCTCTGGATCTGTGCTCTGTGCTCTGGTTTTTGCACTGTTCTCTGGGTTCTGTGTTTATTACTCTGTGCTCTGTGCTCTGTGCTCTTGGCTCTGTGCTCTGCCTATTAATCTGGCTCTATTCTCTGGACATTGCCCTCTGGGCTCTGAGCTGTGGGCTCTGGACTCTGTGCTTTTTGTTCTGTGCTCTTGGCTCTTGGATCTGTGTTCTGGGCTCTGGTCTCTAGTCATAGAGAGTGCTTTGCGCTCTGTGCCCTGGGCTCTGTGCTATGTCATATGCACTCTGTGCTCTGTGCTCTCTACTCTGTGCTCTGTGCTCTGGCCCTGTGCTCTAGGCTCTGTGCTCTGGGTCATGGGGGCTGTGCTCTGGGCTCTCATCTCTGGTCACTGTGCTCTGTGCTCTGTACTCCGTCTCTGTACTCTGGATCTGTGCTTTGTGCTCTGACTGTGCTCTGGCTCTGTGCTCTGAGCTCAGTGCCTTGGCTCTGTCTCAAGGGTCTGTCTCAATACTCTGGGTCTGGGCTCTGAACTCTCTCTCTGTTCTCAGGGTCCTGGCTCTGTGCTCTGTGCTCTGTTGTCTGCAATCTGTACTCTGGGCTCTGACTCTGGGTTCCTGCTCTATTCTCTGTGTTTTGTTCTCTGTGCTCTATGCTCTGGGCTCTCTGCTCTGTGCTCTCTGCTCTGTGCTCTGCCTATTAATCTGACTCTATTCTCTGGAAATTGCCCTCTGGGCTCTGAACTCTGTTCTCTTTGCTCTGCATGCTGTGCTCTGGGCTCATGGAAATGTGCCCTGGGCACTGGTTCTTGTCACATTGCTCTTCGTTCTGTGTTCTGGGCTCTTTGCACTGGGTTCTGGGCTCTGTGTTCTCTGCTCTGTAGTCTGTGTTCTGTGCTGTGTGATCTCACTCTGTACTCTGGGCTCTGTGCTCAAGGCTCTAGGCACTTGGATGTGTGCTGTGGTCTCCGGTCACTGTGCTCTGTGCTCTGTGCTTTGTCTCTGTACTCTGGATCTGTACTCTGAGTCTAGGCTCTGTGCTCTGGGCTCTGGGCTCTGGTGCTAGGCTCTCTCTCAGTACTCTGGATCTGGTCTCTGAAATCTGTCTCTGTTCTCCAGTTCCTGGCTCTGTGCTCTGTACTCTGTGCTTTGCGCTCTGCACTCTGGGCTCTGACTCTGGGCTCCTGCTCTGTTTTCTATACTCTGTGCTCTGTGCTAACTGCCCTGTGCTCTTTGATCTGGGCTCTGGGCTCTGGCTCTGGGCACTCTCTCTGACTCTGGGTCTCAACTCTGTGCTCTGTGCATTGTGCTCTACCTCTGTGCTCTGTGCTCTTTGGTCTACACTGTGTGCTCTGGGCTCTGGCTCTGGGCTGCTGCTCTGAGAACAGAGAATAGAGCGCAAGCACAGAGTCAGAGCACAGAGTACAGAGCACAGAGCATGAGTAAAGAACACAGAGACTGGAGCACAGAGCCCAGATTCCAGAGTTCAGAGACAGAGACAGAGCACAGAACTCAGAGACCAGAGACCATAGCCCAGAGCATAGCACAGAGACCACAGCACAGAGCACAGAGCACATATCCCAAGAGCCCAGAGCCAGGGCCAGAGCACATAGATCAGAGACCAGAGACTGTAGCACAGAGCACAGAGCACAGAGTGCACAGCACAGAGCCCAGAGTCAGAGCCCAGAGCACAGTGTACAGAGCATAGAGTACAGAGCACAGAGCCGGATCCCAAATCCAGAGCCCAGAGCACAGAGGCTAGAGCACAGAGCACAGGGCACAGAGCAAAGAGCAGAAAGCACAGAGACAGAGAACAGTGCACACAACACTGAGCCCAGACCCAGAGTCAGAGAGAGTGAACACAGTCAGAGCACAGAGCACAGAGAACAGAACTCAGAGTAGAGAGCCAGAGCACAGAACCAAGGCCCAGTGCACAGAGTTGAGCCAGGGAAAGAGTACAGAGAGAGAGCAGAGAGACAGAGCCCAGAGCACAGTGTGTAGCACACAGAGCCAGATCACAAAGCCAGAGCAGAGAGCACAGAGCCCAGAGACAGATACCAGGACTCAGAGTGAAGAGCAGTGAGCAGAGAAACTGAGCCAGAATAGAGAGCACAAAGCACAAAGACAAGACCCAGAACACAGAGACAGAGCCAAGAACCAGAGCCTAGAGCACAAAGCTTAGCGCACAGAGCACAGAGGAGAGAGTACAGAGCACAGGGACCAAAGACCAGAGACCAGAGGACAGAGTACAGAAAACAGAGCCTAGAACCCAGACCCAGAGTACAGAGCCAGATACAAGGACTGAGCAAAGAGCACACAGCACAGTGACATGACACCAGATCAAAGAGCACAGAGCCCAGAGCACAAAGCACAGAGCTGGAACCAGACTACAGAGACAAAGCACAGAGTACAAAGCACACAGCATAGAGCAGAGTGCAGAGCACAAAGCCAGAGCACAGAGCATAGAGTAAAGAGCACAGAGCAAAGAGCACAGAGCACATACCATAGTGGCCAGGGACTAGAACACACAACACAGAGCCCAGAGCACACAGCACACAGCACAGAGAACAGTGTGAAAGGCACAGACAGCAGAGCACAGTGACCACAGAACAAAGCACAAATCACAGACCCAGAGCACAGTACCAGAGTACAGAGACAGAGAATAGAGCCTAGAACTCAGTGATCAGAGAACAGAGTACCTAGCACAGTGCCCACATGCCAGAGCACAGAGCACAGAAATAGAGTATAGATCAAAAGTACAGATACAGAGCACAGAACACAGACCACAGTGACCAAAGCCCAGAGCATGGAGCACAGTGCCCAGAGCCCAGAGCACACAGCACAGAATGCAGAACACAGAGAACAGAGCACAGAGTGCAAAGCACAGGGAACAGATCACAGAGCACAGAGCACAGAGCACAGAAACCAGAGCATAGAGACCAGAGACCAGAGGACAGAGCACAGAGCACAGAGTTGAGAGCCCAGACCCAACAGAGCCAGAGTACAAGGACAGAGCAAAGAGCACACAGCACAGTGAGTTGACACCAGGTCAAAGAGCACAGAGCCCAGACCACAAAGCACAGAACCAGAACCAGACTACAGAGACAGAGCGAGATAACAGAGCACAGAGCACAGAGCCTGAACACAGAGTGCAGAGCACAGAGCACAGAGCACAGAGCAAAGAGCACAGAGCACAGAGCACAGAGACAGAGCACAGAGCACAGAACACAGGGTCAGAGCCCAGGAGAGGAGCTCAGAGCTCTGGGTCTGTGCACCTGGCTCTGTGCTCTGTGCTCTGGTTTGTGATCTGTGCTTTGGGCACTGTGCTCTGTACTCTGGACCCTGGACTCAGTCTCTGTGCTCTGTGCTCTGTACTCTGGGATCTGTGCACTGGGCTCTAGCTCTGGAAATTGTGACATACTCTGGGTCTGGGCTAAGTGTTCTGTGCTCTGTGCTCTGTGCTTGGTGCTCTACACTACGTGATCTGGGCTCTGCCTCTGGGCTCCTGCTCTATGCATTGTGCTCTGTGCTTTGGGCTCTTTGCTGTGTCTCTGAGCTCTGCACTCTGGGCTCTGGGCTCTGGCTCTTTTCTCTGTTCTCTGTGCTCTGTGCTCTGCCTATGTGCTCTGGGCTCTGGCTCTGTGCTCTGTACTGTGTCTCTGAGCTCTGGTCTCCATGCTATGAGCTCTATTCTCTGGACTCTGTTCTATGCTCGCTGTGCTCTGTGCTCTGTGCTCTGTCCTCTGGGCTTTGTACTCTGGGCTCTGTGGTCTGTGTTCTACCCTCTGCACTCTGGGCTCTGGCTCTGTGCTCTCTGCTCTCTGCTCTGTGTTCTGTGCTCTGGCTCTCTACTCTGTGCTCTGCAATCTGCGCTCTTGGCTCTGATTCTGGGCTCTATGTTCTCTGTGCCCTGTGCTGTGAGCTCTAGGATGTGGGTTCTGTGTTCTGTCTTTGTGCTCTGGATCTATGGTCTCAGCTATGTGCTCACTGCTCTTGTCTCTCTGCTCTGTGCTTTGGCTCTGAGCTTTGTGCTCTGTGCTCTGGGATCTGGACTCTGTACTATCTGCCCTGGTTTCTGGTCACTGTGCTGTGTGCTCTGTGCTATGGATCTAGACTCTACCTCAATAATCTGGGTCTGAGCTCTGAAATCTCTGTTCTCTGGGTCATGGCTCTGTGCTCTGTGCTCTGCACTCTGCACTCTGCATTCTGGGCTCTGGTTGTGGGCTCCCGCTCACTTCTCTCTGCTCTGTGCTCTGAGCTCTGCGCTCTGTCCCTTGTGCTCTGTGTTCTGCACTCTGCGTTTTGTACTCTGGTTCAGTTCTCCGGCTCTGTTCTCTGTCTTCTGTTCTCTGCACTGTATGTTCTGGACCATGGTACTGTGCTCTGTGCTCTGTTCAGTAGGCTCTATGCTCTGGGCTCTGGGCTCTGTGCTCTGTGCTCTGCGCTCAGGTCACTGTGCTCTGTGCTCTGTGATCTGTGCTCTGTACTCTGAGCTCTGGGATCTGTGCTCTGGGCTCTGACTGTAGGCTCTGTCTCAATATTCTGGGACTGGACTCTGAACTATGTCTCTGTTCTCTGGGTCCTGGCTCTGTGCTCTGTGCTCTGTATTTTGCAGTCCCCACTCTGTTTTCTGGCTCTGGACGCTTTCTCTGTTCTCTGTACTCTGCTGTGATCCTGGGATGTGGGCTCTGTATTCTGTCTCTGTATTCTGGTTCTATGCTCTGGGTTCTTTGCTCTGCACTCTGGGTTCCAGTCTCAGAGCAGGAGCCCAGAGAACAGAGCCCAGAGCACAGAGCACAGAGCACAGATCACAGAGCACAGAGTCAGATCCCAGAGAACAGAGCCAGAGTTCAGAGCCCAAACCCAGAGTACTTGGAGAGCCTGGGCTCTGGTCTCTGTGCTCTGGGCTCTGAGCTCTGGGTTATAGGGTCATTGATTTTTTTGCACTGGGCTCAGGCTCTAGGCTGTGTACACTGGGCTCTGTGCTCTGTTCTTTGTGCTCTGTACTCTGTGCTCTCTGCTCTGGCTCTCTGCATTGTGTTCTGGGCTCTGGGCTCTGGGCTCTATGTTTTTCACTCTGTGCTCTGGTCTCTGGTCACTGTGCTCTGTCTCTGTACTGTGGCTCTGTTACCTGGGTCTGTGCTCTCAGCTCTGTGCTCTGGGCTCTGGTCTCTGTGCTCTGTGCTCTGTGCTCTGTGATCTGTGCTCTGGCTTCTGTGTTGTCGTCTCTGTGCTCTTTGCTCTCAGTTCTGGGCTTTGGTCTCTGTGTTCTCTTTCTCTACAATTGGTCTGGGCTCTGGGCTCTATGCTCTGTGCTCTGGTCTCTTTGCTCTATGCTCTGTGCTCTGTATTCTGCGCTCTGGGTTCTATGTTCTGTCTCTGTACTGCGGGTGTGTACTCTGGACTCTGGGTCTGTGCTCTTTGCTCTGGGCTCTGTGCTCTGGGATGTAGGCACTGTGCCCTGTGCTCTGGTTCTGGTCACGTGCTCTGTGCTGTGTGCTCTGTGGTCTGTGCTCTGTGCTCTGTGTTCTGTGTTCTGTATTCTAGGCTCTTGCTCTGTACTCTGGGCTCTCTGCTATATGCTCTGAGCCCTTGGCTCTGTGCTCTGGTCACTGGTCACTGTGCTCTGTGTTCTGTACTCTGTCTCTGTACTCCGGGTCTGGTCTCTCAGCTCTTTGCTCTGTGCTCTGGGATCTATGCAGTGGTCTCTGGGCTCTGTGTTCTGTGCACTGGTCTGTGTTCTCTGGGCTCTATGCTCTGTGTTCTGCATTCTGGTCACTGTGCACTCTGCTCTGTCTCTTTATTTGGCAATGGCTTTTTGTGCTGTGCTCTGGTCTCTGTTCTCTGCACTCTGTGCTCTGTGCTCTGTGCTGTCATCCTGCACTCTGTGCTCTGTGTTTTGTGCTGTGGGCCCCGGGCTGTGGCTCTATACTCTGTCTCAATACTCTGGGTCTGGGCATAAACTCTGTCTCTGTTCTCTGGGTCATGGAAATGTGCTCTGCACTATGTGTTCTTCATTCCATGCTCTGGGCTCTGTCTCTGTTCTCTGTGCTCTGTGCTGTGAGCATGGGATGTGGGCTCTGTGCTCTGTCTCTATAGTCTAGATCTATGCTCTGGGCTCTGTGTTCTAGTCTCTGGGATGTGGGCTCTGTGCTAAGGACTCTGGTCTCTGAGTTCTGTGCTCTGTGCTTGGTCTCTAAGCGCTGGTCACTGGGTTCTGTGCTCTGTGCAATGGGCTCTGTGCTGAGGTCTCTGCGCTCTGCGCTCTGGGCTCTGACTCTTTGCTCTGGTTGCTGGCACTTTGCTCTTTGCTCTGTGCTCTGCACTCAGTTCTCTGGGCTCTGGCTCTGGGCTTCTGCTCTCTGTTTTGTGTTCTGTGCTCTGTGCTCCCTGCTCTGGTTATGTGCTCTTGGCTCGTTCTCTGGGATCTGGCTCTGTGCTCTGTACTCTGTGCTCTGCACACAGCACTCTGGGTTCTGGCTCTGCACTCTGTGTTCTGTGCTATAGTCTCTGGTCTCTGAGCTCTGTGCTCTGGCATTGTCTCTGGGCTCTGGGCTATGTGCTCTGGCCTCTTTGCTGTGGTCTCTGTGCTCTGTGCTCTGTATCCTGTGCTGTGCGCTCTGGGCTCTGACTCTGTGCTCTGGAGTCTGGGCTCTTGGTTCTGGTCTCTGGCTCTGTGTTCTGCACTCTGGGATTTGAGCTCTGGTTCTGTGCTCTGTGCTCTGTGTCTGGTGCTGTGTGTTCTGGACTCTCGGCTCTGGGCTTTGGCTGTGCTCTACTCTGGACTCTGGGCTCTGGGTTCTCTGATCAGTGCTATGTTCTCTGCACTATCTGCTCTGGGTTCTGTGATCTGGGCTCTGGGCTCTGTGCTCCTTCTCTGTACTCTGGGTCTGGGCTCTTGGCTCTGTGCTCGGTGCTCTGGTCTCTATGCTCTGCACTCTGGGCTCTGGGCTCTGGGCTCTGGACTGTGTGCTTTGGGCTCTGGCTCTACTCTCTCTCAATACTCTGGGTTTGGGTTCTGACTCTGTCTCTGTTTTCTGGGTCCTGGTTCTTTGTCTGTGCTCTGTGCTCTGACTCTGGGATCTGGCTCTGAGCTCCTGCTCTGTTTTCTGTGCTTTGTGCTCTGTGCTCTCTTCACTGGTCTCTGGTCATTGAGCTCTGGCTCTGTGCTCTGCGATCTTTACTCTAGACTTTGTGGTCTGGGCTCTGGCTGTGGGCCCTGACTCTGAATCTGGGTCTACACTCTGTGCTCTCTACATTGCATTCTGACTCTATGCTCTGTGTTCTTTGCTCTGAACCCTGCACTCTGGGCTCTTGTTATGGGCTCATGCTTTGAGAATAGAGCACAGAGCACAGAGCACAGGGAACACAGCACAGAGTCCAGAACACAGATTGCATTGCACAAAGTCCAGAGCCCAGAGCGAGGAGCACAGAGTCAGAGTCCAGAGCACAGAGTACAGAGCACAGAGCCCAGAGAACAGAGCACAGAGTGAAGAGTACAGGGCAGAGAGCACAGAGCAGAGCCCAGAGCTCACAGCACAGAGCACAGAACCCAGAGCACAAATCAGTGAGCTCAGAGCCCAGAGCCCAGAGCACAGTGTCAGTGCACACAGCCAAAGCTCAGAGCACAGATCCAGAGTACAGAGAGAGAACACAGAGCCCAGAGCCTAGAGTAGCGAGCACAGAGCACAGAGTCCAGAGCACAGAGCAAAGAGCTCAGTGCCCAGACCAAGTGTACAGAGAGAGAACACAGACCAGAGTGAAGACCTCAGAGAGCAGATCACAGAGAACACAGCACAGAGCCCAGGGCCCAGAGCCTAGAGCCCAGAGATTTGAGCACAGAGCTCAGATACCAAAGACCATAGCACAGAGCACAGTGCATAGAGACCAGAGCACACAGCACAGAACTTGGAGCCACAGCTCAGAGCCCAGTGCACAGAGCACACAGTGCAGAGCCCTGATCATAGTGTGTGGTGCCCAGAGCCCAGAGCAAGGAGTTCAGAGCACAGAACAAGAGCTCAGAGCAGAGTGCAGATCACAGAGCACAGATCACAGAGCACAGAGCACAGAGTCAAGAGAACAAAGCCCAGAGCACAGAGACCACAGCACAGTACCCAGAGCACAGAGCCAGAGCACAAAAAAAGAACCCAGTGCTCAGACCAAGTGTAGAGAGACAGAACACAGAGACCAGAGCTCAGAGCATGGAGACCACAGCACAGAGTCCAGGGCCCAGAACACAGAGCACAGAGAACGGAGAAGAAAGCTCAGAGCTCAGGACCAAATCCCAGAATCAGAGCTCACAGTGCAGAGTGCAAAGCACAGAGCACAGAACTAGGACCCAGAGAACAGAGACAGAGTTCAGAGCCCAGAACCAGAGTATTGAGAGAGTTCCTAGAGCTAGAACCCAAAGCACAGAGCACAGAGCACAGAGCACAAAGCACAGAACACACAGCCACAGCACAAAGAAGAGTGTACAGAGTGCAGAGCACAGAGACTGAACCACAGACCCAGAGTACAGATCCATAGTACAGAGACAGAGAGCAGAGCACAGAGCACAGAGTGCAGAACATAGAGCCAGGACACAGAGAAAACAGACAGAGTACAGATCCCAGTCCCAGAGTATTGAGAGAGAGCCTAGAGTTGGAGACAAGAGCACACAGCTCAGAGCACAGCTCACAGAGCACAAAGCCAGAGCACAGAATGCAGAGCACAGAGCACCTATTTCAGAACACAGAGCACAAAGTGCAGAGTATAGAGACCAGAGCACAGAGTACAGAGACCAGAGAACTGAGCACAGAGCCAAGAGCCCAGACACAGAGTACAGAGTCAGAGTACAGAGACAAAACAAAGAGAACAGGGCACAGTGACTGGAGACCAGAGCACAGAGCCCAGTGCCCAGAGACTAGAGCACAGAGTCCAGAGTGCAGAGTGAGGGCCCAGAGCACAGAGCACAGAGCACATATACCAGAGAACAGAGCCCAGAGCCCAGAGCTCAGAGGCTGATCCCAGACTCTGGCTCTGTGCTCCCTGTTCTGTGATCTGGACTCTGGTCACTGTACTCTGGCTCTGGCTCTGAGTTCTGGGTTCTGGACTCAGTGCTCTGGTATCTGTTTTATCTGTTTTCTGTGCTCTGTACTCTGAGCTCTGGGTCTGTGCTCTGGGCTCTGGGCTCTGTGCTTTGGTCTCCATGATCTGGTGCCTTTGGTCTGTGCTCTTTTCTCTGCATTCTGGGCTGTGGGCTCTGCGTTTTGTCTCCGAACTCTGGGTCTGTGTTCTGGGCTCTGGTCTCCCTGCTCTGGTCTCTGGGTCCTTGCTCTGAGTACTGATATCTCACCTGGACTCTGGTCTCTGTGGTCTGGAACTGTGGTCTGGAACTGTGCTCTATGCTCTGGGTCTATGGTTAGTGTTCTAATTACTGACTCTAGGCTCTGGGCTCTGGGCTCTGGGCTCTGGGCTCAGGGCTCTGGGCTCACAGATTTGTGAACTGGGCTCTTTGCTCTGTGCTGTGTGCTCTGGGCTCTGAGCCCTGTTCTCTGTGCTCTGCAATCTGTGCTCTGGGCAGTTAGTACTGTGCCCTGTTCTCTCATCCTTGTCAACGTGCTCTTAGCTCTGTGCTCTGGACTCTGTGCTCTATGCTCTGTGCTCTTTGCTCTGTGTTCTGTGCTCTGGGTTCTTACTCTGTGCTCTGGGGTCTGTGCAATAGGCTCTGAGTACTGGATTCTGTGCTCTGGTCTCTGGTCACTGTGCTCTGTTTCTGTACTCTGGATCTGTATTCTGGGTCTGGGCTCTGTGGTCTGTGCTCTGGTCTCTGTGCACTGCACTCTGTACTCTGTACTGTGTTCTTTGTGTTCTGCGCTCTGCCCTCTGGCTCTGTGCTCTGTGCTCTGGTCTTTGTGCTCTCTGATCTGCACTCTGTGCTCTGGGATCTGACTCTGTAATCTGGGATATGGGCTCTGGACACTGTGATCTGTGCTCTGGGCTCTATGCTGTGGGCCCTGTGCTTTGTGTTCTGTGTTCTGGTCTCAGAGCATGGGTCTAGATCCAGAGCCCAGAGTACAGAGTGCAGATCAAAGAGCACAGAACATAGAGTCAGAACACAGTGCACAGAGCACAGAGCTCAGACCCAGATTCAGAGTCAGTGACCCAGCCTGAACCCAGAGCATAGAGCCCAGAACAGAGTTTGCAGATCACAGAACCAGAGCTAGAGCCCACATCCTAGAGCCCAGAGCCCAGAGCACAGAAAACAGAGCAGGAGCCCAGAGCCAGAGCCCAGAGAACTGAGGGAAGATCACGGAGCACAGTGCACAGAGCCAGGACCTAGAGAACAGAGACAGAGTTCAGAGCCCAGACCCAGAGTACCAAGAGAGAGCCTAGAGCCAGAGTTCAGAGCACACAGCCCACAGCACAGAGCACAGAGCACAGTGCCAGAGCACAGAGTGCAGATCACACAGCACAGATCACAGAGTACAGATTATAGAGACCAGAGCACAGAGCACAGATATGAGAGCATAGAGCACAGAGCCAAGAGCCCAGACCCAGTGTACAGAGCCAGAGTACAGAGACAGAGCACAGAGCATAGTGACTGAGACCAGAGCACAGATCACAGAGCACAGAGCCACAGCACGGAGTGAAAAGCACAGAGCACAGAGCACCGAGACAATAGCTCAGAGCCAAAGGAACAGAGCCCAGAGCACAGAACACACAGCACAGTGCACAAATCAACAAGCCCAGAGCACAGGACACAGAGCTAGAGTTCAGAGCCCAGAGCACAGAGCACAGAGACAGAGCCAGAGCCCAGAGCCAAGAGCACAGACCCCAGAGCACTGACCCAGAGCCCATATCCCAGAGTACACAGCACAGGGCACAGAGCACAGAGAACACAGCAAAGAGCCCTGAGCACATAGCCTAGAACCCATAGACCAGAGCTCAGAGACAGAGACAGAGCACAGAGCTCAGAGAACAGAGACCACAGAACAGAGCACAGAGGATAGAGCACAGAGCACAGAGCAACAGCCCAGAGCACAATGGGAAATGTGCAGAGTACAAAGCAGAGAACCATGGCACAGAGGCAGAGCAGAGTACATAGCCAGAGCATAGAGCTCAAAGCATGGACACAGAGCACAAAGCACAGAGCAGGACCCCAGCCCAGAGCCCAGAGTCCAGAGTGCAGAGCAAAGAGCACAGAGAACAGAGCCAGAGCCCAGAGCCCAGAATACAGAGCACAGAGTACAGGATAAAGAGTACACAGACCAGAGGAAAGATTACAGAGCAAGAGCACAGAGCACATTGTCAGAATCAAGACCCAGAGTACAGAGTATATGGCACAGTGCCCAGAGAACAGAGTAAAGAGGACGGAGCACAGAGTAGAGCCCAGAGCCAGAGTCCTGAGCCAGAGCCAAAAGCACATAGCCAGAGCATAGAGCACAGAACACAAAGCACAGAGCACAAAGCATAGAGCAGGAGCCCAATGAAAGAGCCCAGAGTGCAGAGTGCAGAGCACTGAGAACAGAGTACAGAGACAGAGTCCAGTGCACAGAGCACTGACCCAGACACAGAGTCTGAGACAGTGTCCAGAGCCAGAGCACAGAGCCAGAGCCCAGAACACAGAGCCCAGAGCACAGAGTGAAGAGCACAGAGCACAGAGTAATTTGTACAGAAACCAGAGCACAGAGCACAAACCAGAACACAAAGCACAGAACTGAGAGCACAGAGACAGAGCTCTGCACTCTGCCCTGGGTTCTCTCTCTGTGCTCTGTGCTATGTGCTCTGAACTCTGGTCACTGTGACCTGTTCTCTGTGTTCTGTCAGAGCCCAACCCAGGGTATTGAGATAGAGCCTAGAGCCAGAGACCAGAGGACACACCCCAGAGAAGAGCATAGAGCAGAGCCAAAGCACAGAGTGTAGAGTATAGAGCACAGAGCAAAGTGTGGAGAGCACAGAGTCTAGAACACAGAGCACAGAGACCCAAGCACAGAGCACAATCCAGAGCAAAGAACACAGAGTGTAGTGTATAGCAGAGAACACATTGACCAGAACCAGAGCACAGGGCACAGGGCCCACAGCACAGAGCACAGAATCAGAGCCCAGAGCACAGAGAACATAGCCCAGAGCCCAGAGCACAGAGCACAGAACCCAGAGCACAGAACCAGAAACCAGAGCACAGACCCAATGTACAGAGACAGAACACAGAGCCCAGAGCCTAGAGTACAGAGCCCAGAGCACAGAGCAGGAACCCAGATCCAGAGCACAGAATGCAGAGTAAAGAGCATGGAGCACAGAGGAGAGATCCAGGACACAGAGGACAGAGATAGAGTTCAGATCCAAGACCCAGAGTATTGAGAAAGAGCCTAGAGTCAGAGCCCAGAACACAGAGCTCAGAGCACAGAGCATACATCACAGATCACAGAGCCTGAGTCCAGAGCCCAGAGTACAAAGCACAGAGCACAGAATAAAGAGCACAGAGACCAGAGCACAGAGCAAAAACCAGAACACAGAACACAGATGAGAACACAGACCCAGAGCTCTGGGCTCTGGCAGTGAACTCCATCTCTGTGCTCTGTGCTCTGTACTCTAGACTCTGTTCTCTTTGCTCTGTGCTCTTGTTCTGTCTCTGTACTGTAGCTCTGGTTCTGAGCTCTGGGCTCTGGGCTCTGGGCTCTGTTCTGTGCTCTTGCTTCGTGGCTCTGTGTTCTGTGCTCTTGTAGTTGTGCTCTGTGCTCTGTGCTCTGCCCTCTTGGCTCTGTGTTGTGTGCTCTGGTCTCTGGTTACTGTATTATGTGCTCTATGCTCTGTCCCTGTAATCTGGCTCTGTAACTGGTCTGGGATCTTGGCTCTGTGCTCTGTCCTCTGTGCTCTGTACACTGTGCTCTATGCTCTGTGCTCTTTGTTCTGTGCTCTGGCTCTGGCCTCTATGCTTTGTGTGCTGTGTTGTGTGCTCTGTGCTCTGAGTTCTGGGCAATGGCTCTGTGCCCTGCACTCTGGGCTATGGGTTCTGTGCTCTGGACAATATGCTCTGGGCTCCAGGCTCTGTGCTGTGGTCTCTGTGCTCTGTATTCTGTGCTGTGGTATCAGAACAGGAACCCAGAGTCAGAGCCCAGAGAGCAGGGAGCAGAGCAAAGAGCACAGAGCACAGAGCCAGAGCACAGTGCACAGAGCGCAGATCCAGACCCAGATCAGAGTCCAGAAACAGGTCCCAGAGCACAGTGCCAGATACAAGAACACAGAGCACAGTGACAAGAACCAGAGCCCAGATCACAGAGCCCAGAATAAAGAACACAGAGCACAGAACCAAAGCAGATAGGGCAAAGCACAGAGGACAGAGCACCAAAATGAGAGCAGGGGTGCAGAGGCAGAGCCCAGAGTGCAGAATGCAGAACACAGAGCAGAGAGCACAGAGCCAGAGCACAGAGCACAGAATGAACAACACAGGGCAGAGAGCACAGAGTTTGTACCCAGAGAACAGAGAGAGAGTTCATAGCCCAGACCCAGGGTATTGAGAGAGACCTAGAGCAAAGAACACAAAGCCAGAGCACAGAGCGCAGAGCACAGAGCACAAAGCAAAGAGTGCAGAGCACAGAGGCCAGAACACAGGGCACAGAGCACAATCAAGAGCACAGAGCACTGTCCCCTGAGCACAGAGCAGAGAGCACATTGACCAGAACCAGAGAACAGGGCACAGTGCAAACAGGACAGAGCACAAAGCACAGAGTGCAGAGCACAGAGAAGAGAGCCCAGTGCCCAGAGCACACAGCAGAGAGCACAGAGACCAGTTCACAAATCTAGGAGCACAGAGGCCAAAGCAGAGAGCACAGAGCACAGAGCAAATAGCACAGACCCAGAAACCAGAGTACGAAATCACTGTATAGAGAGAGAGCACAGAGCACAGAGCAGGAGCCCAGAGCCAGAGACCAGAATGCTGAGTAAAAAGCATAGAGCACAGAGCAGAGATCCAGGACCCCGAAGACAGAGACAGAGTTCAGAGCCCAGAACTAGAGTATTGAGACAGAGCCTAGAGTCAGAGATCAGAGAACAGAGAATAGAGCAAAGAGCCAGAGCACCATGCTTAGAGTACATGTCCAGACTCAGAGTCAGAGACAGTGCCCAGAGCCAGAGCCCAGAGCCCAGAGTCCAGAGCCAAGCACCCAGAGCACAGAGCCCAGAAGTGAGAGCACAAAACAGAACACAGAGGGCAGAGCCCAGATACCAGTGCCCAGAGTACAAAGCACAGAGTACAGAGTAAAGAGCACAGAGACCAGAGTCTAGAGCACAAACCAGAGCACAGAACACAACTGAGAACACAGACCAAGAGCTCTGGGCTCTGGAAGTGCACTCCATCTCTGTGTTCTGCACTGTGTACTCTGGACTCTGTTCTCTCTGCTCAGTGGTCTTGCTCTCTCATTGTATTCTGGCTCTGGCTCTGAGTTCTGGGCTCTGTGCTCTGTGCTCTGTTCTGTGCTCTTGCTTTTTGGCTCTGTGTTCTGGGTTCTTGTCTTTGTGCTCTGTGCTCTGTGCTCTGCACTCTGGGTTCTGTATTTTGTGCTCTGGTCTCCGGTCACTGTGCTCTGTGCTCTGTGCTCTGTCCCTGTAATCTGGCTCTCTAACTGTGTCTGGCCTCTTGACTCTGTGCTCTATCCTGTGTGCTCTGTGCTCTGTGCTCTGTGCTCTATGCTCTGTGCTCTTTGCTCTGTGCTCTTTTCTCTGCACTCTGTGCTCTGGCTCTGTGCTCTGTGCTCTGTGCTCTGTGCTCTTTGCTCTGTGCTCTGGGCTGTGTACTCTGTGCTCTGTGCTCTGGCTGGCTCTGTGCTGTGTACTCTCTGCTCTGTGCTCTGGCTACCTCTGTGATCTGTGCTCTGTGCTTTGTACTCTTTGCTCTGTGGTCTGTGCTGTGTACTCTGCGCTCTGTGCTCTGGCTGGCTCTATGCTCTGTGCTCTGTGCTCTTGCTCTGTCTCTGTAGTCTGACTCAGGCTCTGTGCTTTGTGGTTTGGGCTCTGTGGTCTTTGATCTGTTGTCAGGTCACTGTACTGTGTGCTCTTTGCTCTGTCCTTGTACTCTGGCTCTGTATACTGGGTCTGGGCTCTCAGCTCTGTACTCTGTGCTCTGTCCTCTGTTCGCTGGTCTCTGAGCATTGTTCTCTGTGCTCTTTGCTCTGTGCTCTGTGCTCTGTTTTCTGTGCTTTGCACTCTGTGCTCTGTGTTCTGTGTTCTGCGCTGTGTGCTCTGGGCTCTGGGCACTGTGCTCCATGCTCTGGTCCCTGGTCACTGAGTTCTGTACTCTGTTCTCTGTATCTCTACTCTGGTTCTGTGCTCTGGTTCTGTGCTTTGTGCTCTGTTCTGTGGTCACTGTGTTCTGCTCTCTGTACACTGCACACTGTGCTCTGTGCTCTGCGTTCTGGGCTCTGATCTGTGGGTTCTCACTCTAGGCTCTGTCTCAATACTCTGGGTCTGGGCTCTGAACTCTTTCTCTGTTCTCTAGGTCCTGGCTATGTGCTCTGTGTTCTGTGCTCTCTGCTCTGGTCTCTGTAGTCTGTGTTCTGTGCTCTGTTTTCTGTCTTCTGCACTCTGTGCTCTACGATTTTTGCTCTAGGCTCTGGCTCTGGGCTCTGTCTCTATGTTCTGGGTCTTGTCTCTGTGCTTTGTGCTATCTCTTCTGGCTCAGTTTCTCTGCTCACTGCTCTGCACTGATCTGTCTCTGGAGTCTGTGCTCTCTGCTCTGGCTATGTGATCTGGCTCTGTGCTCTACACCCTGCACTCTGGGCTCTGTCTCTGTGTTCTCTCTCTGTACTCTTTCCCTGGCTCAGCTCTGGGCACTAAGCTCTGTGTTATGTCTCTGTACTCTGGGTCTTGGATTCGGGCACTGACTATGTCCTCTGCTCTTGGTGCTCTGTGTTCTGCACTCTGCACACTGGGCCTTGTTTCTGTGCTCTGGCTCTGTACACTGTGTTCTGCTCTCTGTGCTCTGTGCTCTGTGCTCTGACTCTGTTCACTGTCTCTGACTCTGGTTCTAGGCTCATTGTTGTGTGCAATGTGCTCTGTTTCTGTGCATTGTGCTCTTTGCTATGCATTCTGCACTCTGGGCTCTGGCTCTAGGCTCCCACTCTGTGATTTCTGCTCTTTGCTCTGTGCCCTGTGCTCTGGGCTCTGGATTTGGGATGTGGCTCCATGCTCATTACTCTATGTTCTGTACACTGCACTCTGGGCTCTGACTCTGGGCTCTGTTCTTTGTGCATTGTGCTCTGTTCCATGGTCTATGGTCTCTGAACTCTGTGTTCTGGCTCTTTCTCTGGGCTCTGAGCTATGTGCTCTGTGCTCTGTGCTGTGGTCTCTGTGCTCTGTTCTCTGTGCTATGGTCTCTGGTCTCTGAGCTCTGTGTTCTGGCTCTGTCTCTGAACTCTGGATTCTGGGCTCTGTGCTCCAGTCTCTGTTCTCTTTGTCATGTTCTGTGCTCTGTACTTTGCGCTCTGTGCTCTGACACTGTGCTTGTGCTCTGTTCTCTGGTCTAAGTGCAGAAGCCCAGAGTCAGAGCCCAGAGCACAGAATGCAGAACAAAGACCACAGAGCAGAGCCAGAGCACAGTGCACAGAGCACAGAGTACAGAACCCCGTTCCCAGACCAATTGTAGAGAGACAGAAAACAGAGAACACACCCAGAGCTCAGAGCACAGAGCACAGAGTTCACAGACAGATTCCAGAGCACAGAGCCAGAATACAGAGACAGAGCACAGAGCAGTGACCAGAGACCAGAGCATAGAGCACAGAGACCACAGCATAGAGCACAGAGTACAGAGCAAAGAGCACACATACTGGAGCACAGAGCACAGAGCATAGAACCAAAGCAGAGAGGACAGAGCACAGAGCACAGAGCACAGATAACAAAGTCAGAGCCCAAAACCAGAGCCCAGAGCCCTGAATGCAGAACACAGTACATAGAGCACAGAGCACAGAGCCAGAGCACAGAGCCAGAACCCAGAGCACAGATCCAGAGTACAGAGATACAAAGCAGAGCCCAGAGCCTAGAGTACAGATCAGAGAGCACAGAGACCAGAGCACAGAGCACAAAGCCCTGTTCCCATACCAATTGTAGAGAGACAGAACACAGAGCCAGTACCCAGAGAAAGGAGACAGTGTTCAGAGTCCAGACCCAGAGTATTGAGAGAGAGCCTAGAGTCAGAGAACAGAGGACACACACCAGAATACAGAGCATAGAGCAGAGAGACCACAACAAAGAGTTCAGAGCACAAAGCAAATAGCACACAGCTCGGAGCACAGAGCATAGAGCACAGAACAAATGCAGAGAGGGCAGATCACAGAGCACAGATCACAGAGCACAGAAAAAAAAATCAGTAGCTCAGAGCCAGAGCCCAGAGTCCAGAATGCAGAGCACAGAGCAGAGAGCACAAAACCAGTACCTAAAGAACAGAGATAGAGTTCAGAGCGCAGACCCAGAGTATTGAGAGAGAGCCTAGATCCAGGGCCCAGAGGACCCACCCCAGAGTACTGAGCACAGAGCACAGAGCACAGAGCAAAGAGTACAGAGCCAGAGCACAGAGCACAGAGTCAGAGCCCAGTGTCCAGAGTAGAGTGCACAGAGACCAGAGCATAGAGCACTAACCAGAGCAAAGAGCACCAAGCCCATAGTACAGAGCAGAGAGCACATTGACCAGAACCAGAGCACAGAACACAGTGCCCACAGCCCAGAGCCCAGAGCCCAGAGCACAGAGCACAGAGTACAGAGCCAGAGCACAGAGCACAAATCTATGAGTTGAGAGTCCAGAGCACAGAGCACAGAGCACAGAGCACAAAGCGAAGAACACAGGCACAGAACCCAGAGCATAGACCACAGTACAGAGACAGAACACAGAATGCAGAGTCTAGAATACAGAGCACAGAGCACACAGCAGGAGCCCAGAGCTAGAGCCCAGAATGCAGAGTGCAGAGCAAAGAGCACATAGCACAGATCCAGGAACCAGAGAACAGAGACAGAGTTCAGGGCCCAGACTGTGCTCTTGCTCTGTGTCTGTACTTTGGCTCTGGCTCTGAGCTCTGGTTTCTGGGTTATGGGCTCTGACTTCTTGGCTATGTGTTCTGGGCTCTTGTCTTTGTGCTCTGTGCTCTGTGCTCTGCACTCTGGGCTCTGTGCTTTGTGATCTGGTCTCTGATCACTGGGCTGTGTGCTCTGTGCTCTGTCCCTGTACTATGACTCTGTACTCTAGGTCTGGGTTCTCAGCTCTGTGCTCTGTCCTATGGCTCTGTGCTCTGTGCTCTGCTCTCTGTGCTCTGCACTCTCTGTTCTGTGCTCAGTGCTCTGGGCTGTGTGCTCTGGACTCTGGCTCTAGTCTCTGTCTCAATACTCTTGGTTTGGGCTCTGAACTCTGTTTCTGTTATCTGCGTCCTTTCTCTGTGCTCTGTGCTCTGTGTCCTGCACCCCACACTCTGGGCTCTGGCTCTGATTCTGGGCTCTAGCTCTGGGTTCTGTCTCTGTTCTCTGTATTCTGTGTTGTGAGCCTGGGATGTGTACTCTGCGTTCTATCTCTGTACTCCGGATCTATACTCTGGGCTCTGTGCTCTGGGTTCTTTGCTGTGGTCTCTGTACTCCGGCTCTGTGCTCTGTGCTCTGCATTCTATGCTCTGGGCAATGGATCTGTGCTGTGCACTCTGGGTTCTGGACTCTGGGCACTGTGCTCTGGGCTCTGGGCTCTGTGCTGTGGTCTCTGTGCTCTAAGCTTTGTGCTCTGGGCTTTTCCTCTGGGCTCTGCCTGTGTATTCTGGGTCTTGTTTCTTTGCTTTGTACTGTGTCTTCTGGCTCAGTCACTCTGCTCTCTGCTCTGCACTCTGAGTCCTGGGCTCTGTCTCTGTGCTCTGTGCTCTGTGCTCTGGCTATATGATCTGGCCCTGTGCTCTGTACTCTGCGCTTGGGTTCTGGCTCTGTGCTTTCTCTCTGTATTCTGGCCCTGGCTCAGAACTCTGGGCACTGAGGTCTGTGTTCTGTCTCTGTATTCTGGGTCTTGGTTTCTGGCACTGACTGTGTCCTCTGGTCTCTGTGCTCTGTGCAATGTGCTCTGTGCTCTGTGCTCTGTGCTCTGGCCTGTGCTCTGTGCTCTAGAGCACTGTGTACTCTTGGCTCTGGCTCTGTTCTCTGTACTCTGTGTTCTGCATTTGCACTCTTGGCTCTGGTTCAGTGCCTTGACTGTGTGCTCTATCTTCTGTTCTCTGCACTCTGTGCTCTGAGCTCAGTCTGTGCTCTGTGTTCTGTGCTCCTTATTCTTGGCTCTGGGCTCTGGGCTCTGTTTTCTGCACTCTGTACTCTCTGTTCTGTGCTCTGGGTTCTGGCCACGTGCTCTGGGTTCTGGGCTCTGTGATTCCTGCTCTGGTCTCTGGTCTCTGTACTCTGGCTCTGTTCTCTGGGCTCGGGGTCTCTGCTGTGTGCTCTGGTCTGTGTACTCTGACTCTATTCTCTGGGCTCTGGGTCTGTGCTCTGTGCTTTGGTTTCTGTGATATCTACTCTGGAAACTGTGCTCTGTGCTCCGGGCCCTGGGCTCATTGATTTGGGCACTGGGCTCTGTGTCCTGCTTTGTATGCCCTGGCCTCTGTGCTCTGTGCTTTGTGCTCTGTTCTCTGAACTCTGTGCTCTGTGCTCTGGCTCTACTCTGGGCAATGTGATCTGGTATGTGATCACTGTGCTCTGGTCTCTGTGCTCTGTGCTCTGTGCTCTGGACTGTGGAATCTGGGCTCTGGCTCTAGGCTGCATCTCAATACTCTGGGTCTAGGCTCTGACTCTCTCTCTATTCTCTGGGTCCTAGCTCTTTGCTCTGTGCCAGTGCTCTGTTCTCTGTGCTCTGTACACTGTTCTCTGTGCTCTGTACTCTGGAATCTGTGTTTGTGCTCTGGTTTGGTGATTTGGCTCTATGCTCCACACCGTGCATACTGGGCCCTGGATCAGTTCTCTGCTCTGTGCTCTGTGCTTTGTGTTCTGCACTCTGCTCTTTGGGCTCTGGATCAGTTCTCTGCTCTGTGCTCTGTGCTTTGTGTTCTGCACTCTGCTCTTTGGGCTCTGGATCAGTGCTCTGGCTCTGTTCTCTGTGATCTGCAATTTGCGTTCTTGCCTTGGTACTGTGCTCTGTGCTCTCTGCTCTGGTCTTTGTGCTCTGGGGTCTCTGCTGTGGGCTCTGTGCTCTGGGCTCTTTGGTCCACACTCTGTGTTCTGGGCTCTGACTCTGGGCTCTGGCTCTGTGCTTGCACTCTATGCTCTGGACTCTGGTCACTGTGATTTGAGTTCTGTGTTCTGGACTCTATCCTCTGGACTCTGTGCTCTGTGCTCTGCACACTGCACTCTGGGCTCTGGCTCTATGTTCTCGCTCTGTGTTCTGGGCTCTGGGTGTGTGCTCTGTGCTCTGTGCTCTGACCTCTGGGCTCTGGGCACTGTGCTCTGTGCTCTGCTCTCTGTGCTCTGGACTCTGTGCTCTGGGTTCTGGGCAGGTTGATATGTGCTCTGGGCTCTGTGCTCTTGGATCCATGCTGTGCACTCTGTGCTCTGTGCTCTCTTTTGTGTGTTCTGTGCTGTGTGCTCTGGGCTCTGTCTCTGTATTCTGGCTCTGACTCTGCCCTCTGGGCTCTGGCTCTGTGCTCCACAATCTGGGCTTTGGACTCAGGCTCTGAGCTCTGGCTCTGTGGTCTGTGGTCTGTGCTCTGGACTCTGGTAACTGTGCTCTGGGCTTTGTGCTCTGTCTCTCTACTCAGGATCTGGCTCTGTGTTCTGGGCTCTGGTGTCTGTGTTCTGTCTCTACTCTGGGTCTAGGTCCTGTGCTCGGGCTCTGGTCTCTGGTCTCAGTGCTCTGTGCTCTGGTCTTTGTACTTTGGCACTGTGCTCTGGGCTCTGGATCTATGCTCTCTGCTCTGGTCTCTGTGCTCTGGACTCTGGGCAATGCGCTCTGTGTTGTGGTCTCTGGTCTGTTTGCTCTGTGGTCTGTGGTCTGTGCTATGTGCTCTGGGCTCAGGGCAGGTTGATTTGTGTACTGGGCTCTGTGATCTGGACTGTGTGCTCTGGGATTGGTGCTCTCAGCTCTGTGCTTTGCAATTTGTGCTCTGTGCTCTGTTCTCTGTGCTCTGTGTTCTGTGCTGTGTGCTCTGGGCTCTGGGCACAGTGTTCTGAACTCTGGTCACTGTGCTCTGGGCTGTGTGATCTGGGCTTTGTCTCTGTGGTCTGTGCTCTGTGCACTGGGATCTGTGCACAGGGCTCTTGGTGCTGGGCTCTGATTCTGTGCTCTGTGCTCTGTGCACTGGGTTCTGGTTCTGCACTCTGTCTCTGTTCTCTGTGCTCTGTGCTGTGAGCCTGGGATGTGGGCTCTGTTGTCTGTCTCTGTACTCTGAATATATGCTCTGTAATCTGTGGTCCCCACTTCATGCTCTGGGATCTGGCTCTGGGTTCCTGTACTCTTCTCTGTTCTCTGTGCTCTGTGCACTGTGCTCTGTGCTATGGGATCTGTGCTTTGTCCTCTGGCTAGGTGATCTGACTCTGTGCTCTGCACTGTGTGCACTGGGCTCTGAATCAGTTCTCTGCTTTGTGTTCTGTCCTCTGTGCTCTGCAGTGTGCAATCTTGGCTCTGGCTTTGTGCTCTGGCTATTTTTTCTGGCACTGTGATCTGCCCTCTTCACTCTGGGCTCTTGATCAATGCTTTGCCTCAGTGTTATGTGCTCTGTGCCCTGTGTTGTGCACTCTGCCCTCTGTACTCTGGCTCTGTGCTCTGGGCTCTGTGCTCTACACTCTGGGCTCTGGGCTTTAGCTCTGGGCTCTGTCTCTGTGCTCTGGGCTCTGGGCTCTGTCTCTCTATTCTGGCTCTGGCTCCGTTTTCTGAGCTCTGAACTCTGTGTTCTGTCTCTGTGCCCTGTATTCTGTGCTCTTTGTTCTTGACTCTGTGCTCTTGGCTCTGTTCTCTGTGCTCTGTCTCTCTCTTCTGTGTTCTGGGCTCTAGGCTCTGTGCCTCTGGAATCTGGGCTCTGTACTCTATTCTCTGGTCTCTGTGCTCTTGACTCTGGGATCTATGCTCTGTGCTCTGGGCTGTGGGCTCATTGATTTTGGCACTGGGCTCTGTGCCCTGTGCTGTGTGCTCTGTCCTCTGTGCTCTGTGCTCTGGGCACTTTGCTCTGTGATCTGGTCTCTGGTCAGCATGCTGTGTGCTCTGTACTCAGCACTCTATGCTCTGCACTCTGTGCTCTGGGCTCTGGGCCCTGGGTCTGTGGTCTGTGTTGTGGTCTCTGTGTTCTGGACTCTGGGATCTATGCTCTGTGCTCTAGGTTCTGGGCTCATTCATGTGGGCACTGGGTTCTGGGCCCTGTACTTTGTTCTCTGGACTCTGGGATCTATGCTCTGTGCTCTGTGCACAGAGCCCAGAGCACAGAGCACAGAGCAAGAACACAGAGCACAGAGCACAGACCATGGTGACAAGGAAAATAGAACAGGGTACAGTGACCACAACCCAGGGCACAGAGTGCAGTGCACACAGCCAGAGCCCAGAGCAGAGTACAGAGCACAGAGAACAGAGCTCATAGCCCAGAGCACAGAACACAGAACACAGAGCTCAGTTCACAAATCTGGGAGCCCAGAGTCCAGAACCCAGAGCCTATAGCCACAGATCAGAGCATAAAAAACAGACCAGAGCACAGAGAACAGAGCCAGAGCACAGAGATCACAGCCCAGACCAGAGCTCTGTGCTCAGAGCAAGGACCCAGAACCCAGAGCAGAGAGACCAGAGCCCAGAACACAGACCCAGAGTTCAGAAACAGAACACAGAGCACAGCGCACATAGTACAGAGCACAGAGCATGGATACCAGAGCACAGAGCCCAAAGCCCAGAGCTCAGAGGCAGGGCCAGAATACAGAGGCAGAGAACAGAGTACAGAGCACAGTGACCAGAGTCCAGAGCCCTGATCACAGAACCCAGAGCCAGAGACCAGAGCTCTGTCTCTGTTCTCTCGGCTCTGTGTTCTGTGCTCTGGTTTGTGCTCTGTGCTCTGGTCTCTGTGCTATTTACTCTGTGCTCTGTGCTCTATACTCTTGACTCTGGGCTCTGACTCAGTGCTCTGCACTCTGTGCTCTGGGCTCTGGCTCTGGGCTTTGACTCTGGGCTTTGGCTCTGGGCCCTGTCTCAGACCTTATGTCTGGGTCAGTGCTCTGTGCACTGGGCTCTGTCTCTGTGCTCTGTGCTCAGTGCTCTGTACTCTGAGCTCTGGGCCCATGCACTGGGCTCACGCTCTATGCTTTGTGCTCTATGCTCCATGCTCTGGCTATGTGCTCTGGGCTCTGGCTCTGGGCTCTGTACACTGTGCACTGCACTCTGCACTCTGGGGCTCTGGCTCTGGATTCTGGCTCTGTGTTCTCGTCTCTGGTCTCTGAGCTCTGTGCTCTATGCTCTATTTCTGAGCTCTGGTTTCTAGCTGTGTGCTCAGTGCTCAGTTCTCTGGGCTCTGCACTGTGGTCTCAGTACTCTGTGCTCTGCCTTCTGTTCTGTGGCTCTGTGCTCTGTGATATGTGCTCTGTGCTCTGGGCTCTGTGCTCTGGTCTCTACACTCTGCACTCTGTGCTCTGTTCTGTGTGTTCTGCACTCTGTGCTCTGTGCTCTGTGCTCTGGCTCTGTGTTCTGGGCTCTGTGCTCTGGGCTCTGTGCTCTGTGCTGTGGCTCTAGGTTCTCTCTCATACTCTGGATCTGGGCTCTGAACTCTGTCTCTGCTTTCTGGGTTCTGACTCTAGGCTCTGTGCTCTGTGCTCTGTGCTATGGTCTCTGGTCTCTGAGCTCTGTGTTCTATGCTCTGTCTCTAAGCCTGGTTTCTGGCCATGTGCTCAGAGCTCTGTTCTCTGGGCTCTGTGCTGTGGTCTCAGTACTCTGTGCTCTGCCTCTGTTCTGTGGCTCTGTGCTCTGTTATATGCACTCTGTGCTCTGTGCTCTGTGCTCTGGTCTCTACGCTCTGCACTCTGTGATCTGTGCTGTGTGTTCGGCACTCTGTGCTCTGGCTCTGTGCTCTGGACTCTGTGCTCTGGGCTGTGTGCTCTGTGTCTGGCTTTAGGCTCTCTCTCAGTACTCTGGGTCTGGGCTCTGAACTCTGTCTCTGTTCTCTAGGTCCTGACTCTGTGCACTGTGCTCTGTGCTCTTCCCTCGGTGCTCTGGGATCTGGCTCTGGGATCCTGCTCTGTTTTCTGTGCTCTGGGCTCTGGGCTCTAGGATGTGGGCTCTAACTCTGACTCTGTGATCTGAAAACTCTGCTCTGGGCTTTGTACTCTGGGTTCAGGCTGGGTCACTGACTCTGAATCTGGTTCTGAACTCTGTGCTCTGTGCACTGTGTTCTGACTCTATGCTCTGTGCTCTTTGGTCTGCACTCTGTACTCTGGGCTCTGGATCTAGACACCTGCTCTGAGACCAGAGTAGAGAGCACAAAGCACAGGGCCCACAGCACAGAGCCCAGAGCACAGATCACAGTGCCCAGAGCCCATATCCCAGAGCACAAAGCATACAGTCAGATCCCAGAGCACATAGTGCAGAGCACAGAGCACAGAGACCAGAACACAGAGCCCAGAGACCAGAGCACAGAGCACAAAGCACAGAGCACAGAGCAGAGAGAGCAGATGGTAGAGCACAGAGTACAATGACAGAGTCAGAGCCCAGAGCACAGAGTGCAAAGCACAGAACCAGAACCCAGAGAACAGAGACAGAGTTCAGAGCCCAGAGTATTGAGAGAGATCTTAGAGACAGAGCCCAGAGCACACAGCACTGATCACAGAGCACAAAGCACAGAGCCAGAGCACAGAGTGCAGAGCACAAAGAACAGAGCACAGAGTGCAGAGCACAGAGACCAGAGCACTGAGCACACAGTCAAGAGCCCAGACCCAGAGGATAGATCCAGAGTACAGAAAAAGAGCACAGATCAGAGAGCACAGTGACCAGAGCCTAGAGCACAGAGCCCAGGAAGCAGAGCAAGAGCTGAGAGCACAGTACACAGAGCACAGAGCACAGAGCTAAGTGCACAGTGACAAGGACAAGAGCACAGGGAACAGTGCCCACAGACCCAGAGCACAGAGCACAGAACCAGAACTGAGAGACCAGAGCCCAGGTGAGAGCTCAGTGCTCAGTGCAAGGACCCAGAGCCCAGAGCAGGGAGATCAGAGCCCAGAACACAGACCCAGAATTTAGAGATAGACCACAGAACCCAGAGCACAGAGTACAAAGCACAGAACCAGAACCCAGAGAACAGAGACAGAGTTCAGAGCCCAGACCCATATTATTGAGAGAGATCTTAGAGACAGACCCCAGAGCACACAGCACAGATCACAGAGCACAGAGCACAGAGCGCAGATAACAAAGAACAGAGCACAGAATGCATAGCACAGAGACCAGAGCACAGAGCAAAGAAAGCAGAGCGAGAGCCCAGAGCCCAGAGCCCAGAGCCCAGAGCACAGAGCACAGAGCACAGAACACAGAGCACAGAGCTAAGTGCATGGTGACAAGGACAAGATCACAAGGCACAGTGCACACAGCTCAGAGCACAGAGTGCAGAGCACAGAGAACAGAGCTCAGAGCCCAGAGTCCAGAGCCCAGAGCCTAGAGTCAGTGCTCAGAGCACTAAACACAGACCCAGAGCACAGAGCACAGATCCAGAACACAGAGCAGAGCCCAGGTGAGAGTTCAGTGCTCAGAGCAAGGATCCAGAGCCCAGAGCAGGGATATCAGAGCCCAGAACACATACCCAGAGTTTAGAGACAACACAGAGCCCAGAGCATAGACCATGAGAGAAGAGCACAGATCGCAAGCCAGAGAACAGAGCCCGAGACCAGAGCACAGACCCAGAGCAGAGCACAGAGCACAGAAAACAGATACCAGAGCACAGAGCACAGAGCCCAGAGCTCAGAGGCATAACCAGAGTACAAAGACAGTGCATAGAGCACAACGACCAGATTCCAGAGTACAGAACACAGAGCACAGAGCCAGAGCATGGGGCCAGCCTCTGAGCTCTAGGGTCTGGGCTATGTGCTCTGGTATATTTGCTCTGTGCTCTGTGTTCTGTGCTCTGGGCTCTCTCTCTGCACTCTGGACTCTGTGCTCTAGACTCTGGGCACTGGACTCTGTGCTCTGGCCTCTGGTCACTGTGCACTGTAGTCTGTGCTCTGTCTCTGTACTCTGGGTCTGGGTTCTTGGCTCTGCTCAGTGCTCTGGTCTCTATGCTCTGGTCTCTGGTCTCTATGCTCTGCACTCTGTACTCTGTGCTCTGCTTTCTAAACTCTGTGCTCTGTGCTCTGCGCTCTGCTTTCTAAACTCTGTGCTCTGTGCTCTGCGCTCTGTGCTCTGGCTCTGCTCTGTGTTCTGTGCTCTGGGCTGTGTGCTCTTACCACCAACTATAGGCTCTTTCTCAATACTCTGGGTCTTGGCTCTGTATTCTGTCTCTTTTCTCTGGGTTCTGGCTCTATTCTCTACACTCTGTGCTCTGTGCTCTGCTCTCTGTCTCTGTACTCTGGATCTGTACTCTGGGTCCGTGCTCTGGTCTCTGAGCTCTGTGCTCTGTGGTGGGTCTCTGAGTTCTGGTCTCTGGGCTCTGGGCTCTGTGCTGTGGTTTCTGTGCTCTGTCCTTTGTGCTCTGGGCTCTGTTCTCTGGACTCTTTGAACTCTGCTCTGCACTCTGTGCTCTGGTTTCTTGTTCTGCGCTCTGTGCTCCTTGCTCTGGGCTCTGGGCACTGCACACAGTGCTCTGGGCTCTGTGATCTGTGCTCCTTATTTTTGGCTCTGGGCCCTGGATCTGTGCTCTGCACTCTGTATTCTGGGCTCTTGCTCTGAGCTCTTGCTTTCTGCTCTGGTCTCTGTGCTCTGTGCTTTGGGCTCTGTGCTCTGTGCTATGGTCTGTTGTCTCTGAGCTCTGTGCTGTGTCTCTGAGCTCTGGTCTCTGGTCTCTGTGCTCTTGGCCATGGACTCTGTGCTGTGATCTCTGTGCTCTGTACTCTGAACTCTATGCTCTGGTCTCTGTGCTCTGTGCTTGGTATTCTAGGCTCTGAGCTCTGTGTTATATCTCTCATTTTTGGGTCTGTGCTCTGGTCTCTGGCTGTGTGCTCTGGCTCTGTGCTCTGTGCTCTGGTCTCTGTTTTCAGTGCTCTGTGATCTGGGTACTGTGCTATGGTCTCTCTGCTCAGTCCTCTGGGCTCTGGGCTCTGTTCTCTGGACTCTGTGCTCTGTGATCTACACTCTGTGCTTGGGCTCTTGTTCTGTGCTCCATGGGCCTTGCTCTGGGCTCTGGGCACTGCACACTATGATCTGGGCTCTGTACTGTGTGATCTGCGCACTGAGCTCTGAGCTCTGGATCTGAGTTCTGTGCTGTGTGCTCTGGTCTCTCTCTTTGCTCTGTGCTCTGTGCTCTGTGCTCTGTGCTCTAGGCTCTGTGATCTGGGCTTTGGGCTCGTTGATTGTGCACTGGGTTCTGTGCTCTGTGCTGTTATCTCTGGGCTCTGTGCTCTGTGCTCTGTGCTCTGTGCTCTCTGTTCTGTACTTTGTGCTCTTTGCTTGGGCTCCATGCTCTGGGCAATGGGCACTGTGCTCCCTGTTCTGGTTTCTGGTCACTGTGCTCTGTGCTCAGTGCCCTGTGCTCTGCACTCTGTGCTCTGCTCTCTGTGCTCTGTGCTGTGGGTCTCTGTGCTCTGTGCTCTGTATTCTGTGCTCTGGACTCTGACTCTATGCTCTGGGCTCTGGACTCTGGGCTTTGGACAATGTAATCTGTGCTCTGGAATCTGTGCTGTGGTCCCTGTGCTCTGTACTCTGTGCTATGGTGTCAGAGCATTAGCCCAGAACAAGAGCCCAGAGTACAGGGTTCAGAGCAAAGAGCACAGAGCCCAAAGCCAGAATACAATGTAGAGAGCACAGAGTACAGACCAGATTCAGTGCCAGGGCCCACAGGCAGAGTTCAGAGCACAGAACCCAGAGTACAGATTGCAGAGCACAGAGCCATAGCACAGTGACCAGAAACCAGAGCAGAGAATACAGAGCATAAAGCCCTGAAAACAGAACCAGAGCCCAGAGCACTGAGTGCAGAGCACAGAGCACAGATATAGAGCTAGGACCCAGAGAACAGAGACAGTGTCAGATAACAAACCCAGAGTATTGAGAGAGAGACTAGAGCCAGAGCCCAGAGCACACAGCCCAGAGCCCAGAGCACAGACCACAGAGCACAGAAAGCAGAGCATAGAGACCAGAGCACAGAGCACAGAGACCAGAGCACCAAGCACAGAGCCAATAGCCCAGACCAAGATTACAGTCAGAGTACAGAGACAGAACACAGAGCACAGAGCACAGAGCACAGAGCCCAGAGCCCAGAGCCCATAGCAGAGCACACAGCACAGTGCACAAATCAATGAGCTCATAGCCAAGAGCACAGAGCTAGAGACCAGAGCCAAGGGACCAGACCCCAGAGCACAGAGCCAGAGTCTGCAGCCCAGAGTACAAAGCACAAGGTACAGATACCACAGCACAGATACCACAGCACAGAGGCTAGAGCACATAGCACAGAGCCCAGAGACAGAGCCAGAACACAGAGTTCAGAGACCATAGACCATGGAACAGAGCACAATGCACAAAGAACAGAGCCCAGAGTCAGAGCCCAGAGTGCAGTGTGCAGAGTACAGAATATAGAGCACAGAGCCAGAGCCCAGAGAAAGAGTCCAGAGCACATAGCCAGGGCAGAGAGCACAGAGCACAGAACAGAGCCCAAACCAGAGAGCAGGAGCCCAGAGCCAGAGCCCAGAGCACTGAGTGCAGAGCACTGAGCACAGAGCACAGAGCCAGAGATCAGGCATAGAGCCCAGAGCACAGAGCACAGAGCATTGGGAACAGAGACCACAGAACAGAGCCCAGTGAAGAGCACACAACCCAGAGACCAGAGTTCAGAGACAGAGCATAGAGCACAGAACTCAGAGACCAGAGTCCTTAGCACAGATCCCACATTCCAGAGCCCAGAGCACATATCCCAGAGCACAGATCTAGGCTATAGAGACAGAACACAGAGCCCACATCCCAGGCTCACAGCACAGAGCACAGAGTAGAGTGACAGAACCCAGAGTCAGAGCCCAGAGCATGGAATGAAGAACACAGACTACAGATCACATTGCCAGGACCCAGAGAACAGAGACAGAGCCCAGAGCACAGACCCTGAGTATTGAGACAGAGCCGAGAGCCACAGCACACAGCACCCAGTGCAGAACACAGAGCACAGAGCACAGGGTGACAGCACAGAGTGCAGAGCACAGAGCACAGAGACCAAAGCACAGACCACAGAGCCATTGCCAAAGTACAAAGACAGAGCACAGAGCACAGTGACCAGAATGCAGAACACAGAGCACAGAGCCCAGAGAACACAGCCCAGTTCACAGAACACAAAGCACAGATACCACAGCACAGATCCCAGAGCACAGAGCACAAAGCCCAGAGACCAGAGACCATAGTACAGAGCACAGAGCACAGAGAGCAGAGCACAGATTACAGAGCACAGATACTGAGCCCAGAGCCAGAGCCCAGAGCACACAGCCAGAGCACAGAGCCCAGACCATAGAGCATAAATCACAGAGCACAAAGCACAGTTTAGGAGCCCAGAACAAGAGCCCAGAGCACAGAGAGCAGAGTACAGGGCAGAGAGCACAGAGGCAGAGCACAGTGCACAGGGCACTGAGCCCAGAAACAGAGTAGAGAGACAGAATGCAGAGCTAGAGCCCAGAGCCAGAGCCCAGAATGCAGAGTGCAGAGCACAGAGTACAGAGCACAGAACCAGAGCCCAGAGCATTGCCAGAGCACAGAGCACAGTGCGCAAAGCACAGAGCACAGAGTGCAGAGTCAGAGCTCAGAACACACAGTGCAGAGCATACAGCACAGAGCACAGATCCAGAGTCCAGTGCACAGAGCACTGAGCCCAGACACAGAGTCAGAGACATTGCACAGAGCCAGAATCCAGAGCCAGAGCCCAGAGCACAGAGCCCAGTGCACAGAGTGCAGAGTACAGAGCCAGAGCCCAGAGCCCTTAGTACAGAGCACAAAGCACAGAGTAAAAAGCTCAGGGACAAGAGAACTGAGCACAAACCAGAGACCAGAGCACAGAACCGAGAGCACAGAGCCAGAGCACTGTGTTCTGGTCCTGGCCTCTGACTCTGTGCTCTGTGCTCTGTGCTCTGGACTCTGGTCATTATGCTCTGTGCTCTGTGCTCTCTCTCTGTACTCTGGCTCTGGTTCAGAGCTCTGGGCTGTGGGCTTAGTACTCTGTGTTCTCTGCTCTGGGCTCTGTACTCTGTGCTCTATGCTCTGTCTCTGTACTCTGGCACTGGCTCTGGGCTCTGGGCTCTGGGCAATAGGCTCTGGTCTCTGTGCTCTGTTGTCTGTGTTTGTGCTCTGGGCTCTGGGCACTGTGCTCCTTGCTCTGGTCTCTGGTCATTGTGCTCTGTGCTCTGGGCACTTTGCTCTGTGCACTGCACTCTGTTCTCTGGGCACTGTATTCTGTGCTCTGTTCTCTGTCTCTATTCTGACACCATACTCTGGGTCTGTGCTCTGGGCTCTGTGCTCTGTACTCTCGTCTGTGGTCATTGTGCTCTGCTTTCTGAACTCTGCACTCTGTGTTCTGTTCTGTGGGCTCTATGCTCTGGCTTCTGTGCTCTGGCTTCTGTGCTCTGGCTTCTGTGCTCTGGGCTCTGGGCTCTGGGCTCTGACTATGTGATCTGGCTCTGTGCTCTGTTTTGTGTGCTCTGGTATCTGGATCAGTTCTCTGCTCTGTGCTCTCTGCTCTTTGCTCTGCCTTCTGCACTCTGGTCTCTGGCTCTGTTATCTGGCTATTTTTTTTTGCTGTGTGTCCTGCACTCAGCATTCTGGGCTCTGGATCACTGCTCTGGCTCTATTCTCTGTACTCTGTGCTCTGCACTCTGTCTTCTGTGCTCTGGCTCTGTGCTCTGTGCTCTGTGTCTGCTTTGTGCTCTGAGCTCTGTCTCTTCTTTCGCAGCAAGTCCTGTCACACATTTGGATGTGCTTTTACCTGTTCTCTTTTGATATTCAGGATTTTACCCATGGTGGGTCTTTGCTTTTACATTTGAGCAGAGATGGTTTTGATTAAATTTCTGATATTGTGATGCATTCTGTATTGTGAGAGCCATGATTCAGTGTTACATATCCCAACGTGAGGTCATTTACACTTAAAGTCATGGGAGTAGGTGGTGTGGTGTAAGGAAAGCCTTCCCTCATAGGTCTGGTGCCGAAAAAATTAAAATCAGCATATGTATCACCAGCTGTCCCTTGAAAGCTATAGGAGAGAGTCAGGAATTCACAAGGGCATTGACATCCTTGCAAGGGGAATTAGGATTAGTAATGATGGTTGCTTACAGAATGATCTGGCACTACTTCCTGTATTGATAGAGTATGTTGAAGCTGAAGAAATGTTCTAGAATTTGGGCGGAGACCTTAAACAGTGACAATTTTGTTAGTGTCACTTCACTGTAGTTGATTTTCAGCACCCACACCCTTCTGCTTTTCATGTCTCCCCAAATGTCCTCACTCTTCCTTTTGGAGTATTCACCTTTGAAGCTTCCTAATCATTCCTCTTTCAGCATGCTCCATGTTCAAATTTGGTATTATGCCCAGTGAAAATGTGTTCATCATGCCAACAGCAGGCTCTTGTTTCATTCACTGGCTTGTGGTCTTCAACATTCAGGGGCTGGTAATAGGATTCTTGGCAATTTCCCAGAGGGCCTTGTGTCACCAAGGCACTAGTCTGGTCAAAGGAATGAACCCTTGGGTGAACACAGATTGGCCAGATATTTCTGCATTGAAGGTGAGTTGAAGGGCCTGTGGAATAATGACAGCAGGAACATTTCTGAGTGCAGCCCAGTTGTAAGGCAGCAGCCAAGGAGATTGGCAGTGGCGGTGGAGTGAGCACAGAACAACTCTCCTTGGCTGACAGCTCCTTCCAGTCCTCCATCCAACATGCTGAGTGAATGACTCCCTCAGGACTCTCCTCATGAGTCATCCCAGCAGCCACCCCCCTCCACTTAGAAGTCCAACTGCCCAGGTTCCAGCTTTCTCATGTTATGGTTTTCTGGGAAAGGAGGGGCAACCGACCAGACTAGGTATGATGTTTTCCGATTCAAGGAGAACCTGAGTCAGTGGGTGGCACTGCACACTCCCCTGCCCTGAGCTGTCAGCAGCTATCATGCTGTGTGACTGCTAGGGCCTTAGGCCAGTTCCCTGACTTGACAGAATCACGGGTGTGCCCAGACCTGGAGGAGCAGTTTCAGAGAGCAATGCCAGCTGGGGCCGGTGCTAAGCTTGCTGACCCACGTGCCCTCATGCAGCCCACCGTTCCTACCTGGTCCCCTAGACCTCATGGGTGTTCACTGCCCATAGCAGAAGCTAGGTGACCCGGCTGTCATGATGTCGTGTGCAGCCAGATGAGCGCAGCACCACCTAGCAGGCCTGGAGGGTATTGCAAGCTTTCAGGCTTGAGCCGGGTCCCTTGTCATGCTGGTACTCAGAGAGATCCATAGCCTGCTGGGCTGTGCCTTGCACACCCCATATCTCCTCTTCAAATGGACCAAGAGGTTAGGATCCCATTTCTTCAAATATCAGGCCCCTGGTCCTCGCTCCCTTCATCTTTCCTCTTACCGTCCCATGGAGCCGGCACTTGATTTGAATCTTGGTCTTATGTGGCCAAGACCAGAAGTGTCTCTGGTTGCCATGGGAACCGTGATGCCACCATGCTGTCATGTGCCCCTCTGTGACCTCAGGCGCAGTCTGTGGTGTAGGCACAAGGTCGTGGATATCACTCAACTTCCAGGTGGCCCAAGGCCCAGAGACAGTCTCTGGGGAAAGAGAAAGTGCATTCTCATAATGGAACCTGGAACCTCCGCGCCCTTCACACCTGCCATGCCCAAAGCCCGCCACTTCCACTTTGAATACAGTCACTCTCCTATCTTCTGCTCTTCTGTCACAGGAGCACTGGAAACCAAGAGAGGTAATTTTCAGAGTGGAACGACTTACAATCGAATGACTGAGAGATCAAGGAACATTCCTGGGAGCCTGCTGGGCATTGTAGCACCTGCCCTGATTCAAAACACCGTGGATTTACCAATCATTCGGTTCAAAACCAGACCTCTTCTCTCACCACAGTCATCATTGCCTTCCCCAAGGTTGGTTTGCCAGGGTGGCAGTCAGTGTTCATTGGGACAACCAGTTCTCAGCATATTCTTCTCCCAGAGGTGTCAGGTACCAGGAAGAAGCAAGAATATGGTACAGTTCAGAATGACTTTCACTACCTCATGGCTGTGTCGGGGCTGGGGATGACAGTGCTGATCACCCTGTGGAGCTTCTACTGGAAGAAGATACTGCTCGCATGTGGCTGTGCTGGTTCCTCCAGGGTGTTGAAGGATTGGATGTACCACCAAGGCCCCAGAGAGGCTGGTGTTTGGTGCAGGAAGCCACAGACCCAACACCACCAGCAGTATGGCATCAGAGTTTATTGCTGACTGTGAGAGAGTCTCCAAACTGTACTCTTTCTGTCTCTTCAGTGCAGCGTGACTGGGTCCATGCCAGCTGTGGGCACTATGACCATCTCCTCCCATCTGCCTCCTGAGCTTGGTAGGATGATACAGCTTGTGAACAGGGACAGTGCACATGTGGGGCAAGTGGTGGCTACTGGGCCTGTGTCCCACATATAAGCACCAGGGGCCTCTCAGAGCCATAAGATGAATATGTGGCAAAGGCTAGAATAAGTAGTGTGTGATGTCATCATAAGGGCATCTTGCACAGGATAGGTTCCAAATTATTTGTCAATGTGATCAGCCATAAATTAACTCTAATGAGTGTTCAAAACCTTCATCACTGTACATGCATGAGTCACAGAAAAGAGTAATCAGCTGCTGAGCGTCTGTATGAGAGAAGTGCACAAGGTTCTAGCCAGTCACAGAGTTCAAAGACTGTTTTTCACCCCAGGGTCACCATTGCTGGGGGTTTCACTGCATGACTCAGTACAAGATTGCTGATTCTTGGACTTCATAACTGCAGGAAGAAGACATGGGCACCATTTGGGACCAGAGAGGTTTAATTGTGTGTCACCCACCTACTAGTGAAAGCAGGTGACAGGTCCTCAGGAGTTGAGATTTCATGGGCTCAGATCTGACATACCAGTAGGTCCTCTAGATGCTCACAGCCTGCCAGGGCATGAGTCAGCAGTCAGTGATCTAGGCACTAGCACAAGTGGCATTCTCAGCATGTTTGTGAGGGTTGTTTCATGTTTTGTATGTGGTGCTGGGAGATGCTGGTTGTGGACAGCTCTTCTTCCCTTGTGGATAGTGGGTGGTAGAGAGGATGTGCAAGAACACCTTCAAGAAAGGATTGGGATAGGTCAGGTCTTTGTTGTGGGACAAGGAGCTATTTAGAAGGGTGGGTAGTGTGGGTGTATCCAAGCCTTGGAAGAGTCCTGAACCAGACAGGGCAGCTGATCACATGAGCAGGTGCCCAGGCAGAAGTGTAAGGTCATAGGCCAGGAGTTGATTGGTACTTGGTGCCCTGGAACACATGGAAATCATATGGAGGAGTAGAGCGTGGCAATCCTTTAAAGTGTAAAACAGGCAGTGATTGCATTGGCTCACGCTTCATCAGGGTCACCCAGGAAGATGAATGACAGTGGGAGAATGTGGGCAGAGGGCTGGAGAATCTAGGCTCTCTTCTCACTGTGCTGCTGTCCCTGAGTGGTGGTTTGGAGGAGGTTCTGGCATCAAGATGTTTCCCAAGACTGTAGTTGGCAGGAGAGAAGGAAAGTCATGGGCAGACATGGAAATTTTTCAGACTGGTTGATGTGAGATGCCAGGCTACCATGCTGAGAGTGAACACCCAGCAGCATGCTGCTTTCTTCTCCAGGGTGCACAGGGCTGCAGGGCACTCAGAACTGTGGGTGGGTTATTGGGGTGTGTGAGCAGTGAGCAGCATCTGGATGTTGCATCTACCATGTCAGTTGGCTCTTACGTGTGCCACATTTCACTTACTTGAAGCATCAGTCACAGCAGAGTTACAGGAACCAGTCTCAACACCTCTTGGGCAGTGTCAGCAGTTCCAGGTTTGTCCCCCTTTGTCATCTAGTGAGTGTTACTGAAAAATTTCAGAGTGCAAGGAAGAGCAGCTGAGCCAGCACCTGGGCTGCTCCTGCATCAGAGGAAGGAATTCTGTGTCTTTCAAGCCCAGAGCAGTTACAGCAGCAGTGAGGTATGAGAAGTGATCAGGAATGCACAAGGCAGAGAAGCAGTAGGCTGGGAGGTGACTTTGGAATTGATGAGAAGACAATATGGGTGAGATGTCACTAGCAGAGTGTGATTCTGCTTCAACAGGAGCAAGTCATGCAGGGCAGAAGTGGGAAGACAAGGGAAGGTGAGACAGGTTGCAGTGTACAGCAGCTCACAGCCCTGACCCTGTGGAGACAGTAGTGAGCAGGGAATACATCTCAGGAAGGCAGGGTGGTGGGGAACACTGTGTCCCACACACCTGGACTTGATGGGACTCCCAATTTTTGGAAGTATGGTGGGACAGCATATGCCTCTCTAGGGAAATGAGGACCTGGTCACCAGAGGTGAGGAGTTCATGTGGGAGGTGCTGGAGGTGAGAGGAGAGGCAAGGGTCCAGGGGTCATGCCTATCAGCCAGGGGAGACATGGGATATAGAGGACTTCTGCTTTGGAGGCCAAGACCAGGACAAGGGTAGACAGAACATTGCATAGAAAATGCATGTGGGGTGGGGATTAGTTCCATGAAGAGGCCTTTGCTGAGCAGTGCAGGAGGGATGCCCTCAGAGGAGGTAGGTAGGTGGAGATTCAACACAGAACATAGCCCATGGGGCCTCCTCAGTCAGACTCATTGTAATGTTGTGTGTCCATCCTTGTGGGAGAGGCTATACAAAGGTGAGGTGTCCCCTAGAAAGAGGACAATGAATGGGGCTTTGGGGAGATGAGTGTCATCTTCCTCAGAGAGCCAAGTCCTGAGCATGGACCATGTGGACTGTCCTGTTCTGTAACCTCCCTCCTCACTATTCTCATCCAGGAACCTACCACCATTCTCTCTCTGCTCTGAAAGACCCCAGAAGCAGACTTTTCACAGAGAGTTGTGTCAATGGGTACAGAAATTTGCCTCAGGTATGAACACTCAAACCAGCAATGCCCAGCAGGTAAGGACAACATCCCATCCCACAACAGGTGACATACCCAGCACTCTTGAAAGTTCCTAAATCACCACACAAATTCCCCAAGCAGTATAGGGAGATCCCCCCACAGCCCAGCCAGGTCCTCTAATCAACAGACTGCTCCATCAACCAACTGTCCCTTTCTACAGTCTCCCCACCTCCACCTAGTTTGCTCCTTCCATATTGGATGACCCTATTCTGAGGGGTACACCCACACTCAATACTGTACCTATTTTCCTGCAAGGTGGCTTTCTCTCTCTCCAGGTAATCACACGCCACTAAATGCCACACCCACCTTTCCTTTCCTGGGTGTCTTATGCTATCATCATATGCCCCCCAGAACCCTCCACTTGCTGTTCCTCAGCAACTGGTTTCACATCTTGAACTCTTCCCTCCATGTGTTCAGTTTTCTTACATGGGATGTGTTCAATTATTACTTGCCTAATCTACAGAGGCTCCCAGAGTTTAGATTGGGGCCTTTGAAACCCAAGACAAGGGTCATTCCAAGAAAGGTAATGGCCCTGACCAGGACTATCTGTAGAGACTGTGATCTTCCAGGATCTCAGGATATTCCTGGCCAGGTCTTGGTACTCTGGAGTTTAGCTGACTGGGTGCAGTGTCAGCTCAGGGGATGGGCCCATATATGGCTGGGGATAGGGTGAGCTCAGGAGATAAGGCCCATGTGTCCTGTCTACAGGGACCTTGCTCTGCCTCCCCAGCACATGCTCCCCACACAGTCCTCTCTGCCAGTACACCACAGCATATTGTATGCTATCCTATCCTTGGAGAACTTAGTAGAGTTTACACCCCTTTCTTGATGGACACAAGCTGACCCAGCCAGCTCTGTACCCACCTGTAACCCAGAGCTAGTATTCACAGTTGTGGGGCAGGTGGGTTTCACTTCAGAGATGAACTTGACCACTGAGCAGGTGTACAACTGGTTTGCCAAATACAGAAGGTAGTGCCAAATATCCCTTCTCAAGTGTGTCAAGTCTGCCTGGGAGGTCATGCCAGAACTCTCCAGTGTTGAAGAGAACCTAAATTCCCTATGTCAGGCATGCCTCTGACTGCATGTGTAAGCCTTGGGTGTGAATCCTGGTCCAGAGTCCAGAACCAAGTTGGAAGTTGACAGGAACCTGGGCACCACAGGAGGTGAAAAAAGAATAAAAGCACTCAAAGACTTATCAACTCTGTCAGCAGGGCAAGAAATTTATTCTACATGCAGAAGGGTACCCAGAAATCAAGAACTGAAAGAAAGCACACCAAGAAGGCCATCTGCTGGTCTATTTATTCCTGACATAAGTGGAGCTTGGTTACAGCCCACTGCTCATGTTGACAGCACAATCTCTGGTGTGAAGAGATACTGAGGAAGTACAGATGTAGAAAGACAGCCATTATAGAAAAAAGGGCAGTCAGGAAGTGAGAGGTTTATATGGAGATTCTCTGGTATGAGAGAAAAGACTTGTCCTTTCTCAATATTCAAGTCTGGAGTTCTGGGAAATGGGGGGTATGCTTTGACAAACATATCTCACTAGGGTGGTAGAGGTGTTGCTTTGCTGATAGAAATAACATGCATATTGAGTGGCAAAGGAAGCACTGGGTAACAGGGGTCCTGGGGGACCAAGAAAACACCTGGGTCAGCCCTCACCTCCCAGGCAAGGTTACTAGTCCCTGAAGTTGAGGCTAAGTGGTCAGAAGATGGGTGGAGTGTAAAGGTGCCGGTGGGAGGAGTGGCGCTGGAACTGTGTCATGGTTTGCTGCCCTTGGCAGAGGCTGAGTACTATCCCATGGCTGCCCACTCCTACATGGTGCACTTTAGGGCCTGAGTCTTCTCAGTCCACCACAATGTAGTTGTCCTCTTCAGAGGAAACAGATGACCTGGATGTCTGAGGAGAGAGTGTCTGAGTCACTAGACAGTTAGGGAGAGGATGAGCAGGGTGGTCCTGGCCTCAGGAGTTCTCTTCTTCTCAGCATGGGCTTCAATCTGACTCTAAGCACACTGTCTCTACCTTTGAGCTGACAGATACTGTGAGTCCTCTGAAGCAATCCAGGCCCTTCCATGACTGTTTGAAAGATCCCATGCCACCACTACCCACAAGCTCTGGATGAGGTTCAGGGTGCGGGTTATGTCTTCACTCCCTGGCTGTGGAAATGAGCTCAAGCCCATCCCTCCAGAACTCATCCTCAGAGAGAACACATAAGGTGTGGGCCATAGGGCCTTTTGTGTGCTCCATGTGGAGAGCCTTCAACTTTGAAAGAGAGAGCTCCATCCTCCTGTACTGACTGCCTGGTCTCTTCTCTAGGTGCTATGCCCAAAAATCTGCCCCACAGTGAGTACTCCTCAGACAAGAACTCTGACAAGAAGGCAGGAACCTTGAGATCCAACTGTCACTGGCTCATAACCCTGAGCTACCTGGGCTTCAGCATTCATTTGTGAGGCTGTGTGGAGGGAGGGACACTGTGTCCTCAAGAGGACCCCATCTAAAGCAGGATGAAGTTTCCAATGATTTGATGCAGAGGGAGAAGCTGAAGGCTGAATTCCCTGAAATCCTGATCCCCAGGCACCTTATGGTGGGCACTGGGGTTGTTCTGCTGGAAATCAAGAGCCATGTTCTCCACATTGTCAGGATTCTACTCAGGGGCTGGGATGCTGGTGCCACAGGGATCAGGAGCTGCTTTTCCCAGGCTCTGCTATCACAAGGAGGTAAATCAGTCCATGAACACAGTGGTACAAGCATTGTCCATCCACCAGCCCTTCAGTGTGCCTGTGTAGCAGACCATGCTGCTTCTATTATTGGTCAAAACATGAAGTGTCTGCTTCAGAGAGCTGCCATAACTTGCCCATGAGAGCACAACTGTGCAGCAACCGCCCCAGTACTACTTCTTACCTGCTGTCTTAAAGGCAGGAAAGCAGCAGACTTTTTCTGTGTGGGTTTGTAGGGTTTATGTGGCTGCACTAATTTGGCTCCCTGGACACTCCCACCAGTGGCCTAGAGTGCGTGTTCAAATTGCAGCAGCCTTGATGCCTCCAAGAACCCCCTTCACTGTATGTAGGATTCTCCTGGAGTCTCATGCAATGACACAGGTGGAGCCTTTATTCTGTGACCAGCTACAGGGTAGCTGTACCTTGTAAGCCAGTATTTCAGGTAGCCCCCATGCTCTACCCATTCCCATTGCGGAATGTGAACTGCTCCCTCTGCCTCCCTGCTTCCAGCATTACCCTGTGAATGCAGCAGTCTTGCCAAGTGCACCCCATTCAGGAGTCTTTGAGACTTCCCTGGGAAGCATGCCTTCCCCACAGAGAATGAGGGTGTTCTGTGCTCAGGAAGGACTTGCAGCCAGACTCTACCCCAAGGGAGGTGGGAAGCCTGGGCAAAGGCAAAGAAGCAGAGTCACAGGGATCTGAGAGTGGGCCCAAGGGAGCTCACAGCAAGGACAAGCATTCCCTTGCTGTGTCCCAGGTACAGGCTTGTGGTGCTCTGTGATGGGGTGAAGCACAGTTCCTGAGGGGAGCTGGAGACCTCAGTGCAGTTTCTGTGGAATAATTATGGAGTCATTTCAACAGCATGCTCTAACCTCCAGCTGGCCTGAGCTTAAATACATGCCCACAGAAAGATCTGATCTGGGATGCAACTGTCCCCCTTCACACACCAGTGTACCCAGCCTCAGGAGGCCTATGAGACCACAGCAGCAGCAGTATGTTCATGTGTAACCTTTCTGACTGTCAGATCAGAAACACCCCAGTCATCTCTCTCTCCTTCCAACCTTTAAAACATGGATACTCACATGGGCCTAGGTGACTGGGAGGAAGGCTTGCCAAGGATGCTGTCACACAAACCCAGGGCTGCAGGCTTTGCTGGAATAAGAGCAGAAACTCAGTGGCCTGACACAGCAACAGCACTTAAGCACACACACACAGCATGTTCATGGAGACCATCTTGGCAACTCTTGCTTCAGAGGGGAAACCAGGCACACCCTCAAATTTTACTCATGTTCCCAAACATGATATTTCTACTTTTTCTATGGTAGCCATATATCTAGGATCCAAAATAAGAGACACGGTCCAACCCCAGGTTATTCTACCCAGGTTTATGATTTTATAATATGCATTAAGTGGCTCCAACTGAAGTGGTCACTGATACCACTCCCCACTGATCCTGTGCAGGCTGGGTAGTTCATTCTGGAGGGCCATGACTCCACAGGTCCTGCATCATGAGTTCCAAATGCAGGGACTGAGTCCCTGTTAGACAGATTCAAGGTTCTTTCTGCTGGTGCTGCTCCTTCTGTTTCTTCACAGTAGCCCTGTCACTGGGCCTTGGTCTACAATGCAGGGAAGTGCAAACCTGGGTCTCAGAGCCCTTCCTCCAGGTACGTATAAGGGCCAGATATGACTGCAGTGAACACCTGCAGTGTCCCAGTTTTGGCCCTGGGGTCTCTCCTTCCACAAACCTAGGGGCAGACTCTTTCCTCATTTCACAGATAAGAAACAAGACTGAGCGTCAATGATTTACCCATTGACTCAACCCCAAGACCAGGATTCATCTGATAACTGAAAAAGCAAACAGAGCCTAGATATTGTCAAGAGATGGAACAGGGAAAGAGTGCACTTACATTTCTGACCTGGCTTCAGGCTACGGTCAACAGTGGGTGGCAGGATCTTGCTTCCTATGATATTTCTTATTTTTTTAGCAATCTGTTAGTACCTCTATGTTTTCCTGCAATTTGGACTGAGGTAGATTTCCTTTGACTTTTTTAGTTTGATTTTTAAAAAATAGAATGCTAGAATTTGAGGCACATTGAAGCCTCTGACACACTGTACTGTTAACCAGGAAGGTTCAAATCCCTCAGTGAGCAGGGACTTCTCCAGGAACCAGCTAGGATGACAGAGGCTTGCATTCCATATGTCTGTGACCACAGGGTGTTGAAAGTCTCCCTTGGGCATGGGTGATGAGGGCCAGTAAACTGAGGGCTCTATGCTACCTCCATCTCCCCTGGGATTAGCCAAGGTTAACACTGACCTTGGTGATGGTGGCTGTTGTCCACTGCAGAGAAGTCCCTGCACCAGTGCATAGTGACAGAAAAGGATACTAGTACCCTTCTTCCTGAGCACAGGGTCTTGTGAAGGGTACCTTTGTGGAGGTGTTTCTACATGACTTGGTTTGTGGTTTGTACAGGGTAGCCATGGTTTGTACACTGAAGCTGCTGCCACCACAGTACTTTGGTTTTTATCCATGATAGAAGTCTTGGGAATCTGGAAGGCTGAGAGTGGTGTTTCTGTGTGTGCCATGGAGATGTATGGATCATCACTATCTGTCTCAGAGTCTGTGGGGCTGCCTCTGGTGTGGTTCTTGGAGGCCATGTGCTGGGAGAAGCTGCAGATGTGATGTCCAAACCCTGCTCTGCGCCAGTGTAGCTTAGATGGAATACAGAGGCCTTGGACTTGACCATGGAGCCTGTAGACACAGGGACCATAACCCTGGGCAAACTTCTGAGCAGTGATGTTGCTTCTTACAAGGAACAAGTTCCTTGCATCTTGAGAGAAGTTATCACTCCTGAAAGAGAAAGAAGGGAAGGGCAGTGCTGGGAAAGGAAGCAAATTGGGGTTGTGGAAGCCCCATGCACCACTGGGGTAGAAAAGGTTAGCTGAGGCTTGGAAGCTCTGAAGTCTACATAGGATCTGCATTTCCCAGATGTGACCTTCTCTCAACCTGGGATACAACTACAAACCCATGAATATAAACATGCCAGATGTAGATTGGGATTGTGGCTCAGTTGTGGAGCACTTGCCTAGTATGTATGATGCAGTGGGTTTGATCCTCAGTATCACATAAAAATAAATAAGCAAATAAAATAAAGGTATTGTGTATGTCTATGACTAAAAAAATATTAAAAATAAAAAAAAATTCACACTGGACCTTTCTGCTGAACTATTATCTGGACACTCAATCAGTGTTTGTCTCAGTTGTCACCAACCTATGTGCCTTGGCTCAGCTGGGTCAGTCTTACCTGAACCATAGAAGTTGTGTGCATGCTCCACACACTACCTGCTAGATCACTGTGGGTTAGCCTTCCATGCACCCCAGCAGGTGTCTACACAATGCTCATACTGCATGCCTGCTCACTGTGTATCTGTCTTCTTTGCATTCCAGCAATTTTCACCATGCCCCTCATACTGCCTGCTTGCTCAGCTGTATCCATCTTCCCTGCACCCTAGCTGGTTTGACTAAGCCCCTCTCACTGCCTGCTTCTCATGTGGGTCAGGCTTTCCTGCACCCCAGCAGGTGTACACAAGTCCCACACACTGCTGCTTCTTCACTCTGGATCACTTTTCGCTGTACTCAGCAGGTTGTCCTATGCCCTTCACACTGCCTCACTCTGAATCAGTCATTCCTGCACCCAGCAGGTTTAGACAGGCCCCTCACACTGCTTGCTTTCTCTCTGTGTCAGGACCCATAGAGGACACACATTGTAATGCAAATATTGAGAGGATGAAAGCAGCCTAGGATGGTGTCAGAGATCAGACAGCAAGTTCTGCCTCCTCTAAGTGTTCACATGAATCAGCTCATGGGCTAGGGTTCTGTAGGTTAGGTGGAGATAACTACACCAAGCCAAGATCTATTTTATACCATATGTTACAGCCTATTTATTGAGAGGCACACAGAGCCAGAAATATCTCTCTGTAAAGTACAAAAATCTGTAGCAAAGTTTCCTATTTGGGAACTCTATTCAGGCTAGAAAATGGAATCATCATTATTTTTTAAAGTAAGTCAAGTGGTAAAGAGGAACAAAGAGGCAGGGCTCTGTCAGACTCCAGAATCTACAGCGCCCTCCCCTGGACAGCACCCACTGTGTCTCTACTGAAAAGGTCCACCTGGCTCCCCAGCATGATATCTCCTGCTTCACAAGTGTTTTTGTTCTGTGTGTTGTTTTGGGTAACTGGAGGGTTAGGTCCTGATTTTTCATTCTTTCTGTTAGGATTCTTTATAGGATTTTATTTGGGAGAAAGATTCAATATTCACAGTAGCAACTCTCAGCTTTTGAGGCCTCAGGGTTCTTGATGTGTTTGAAGAGATCAAATGATGAATCCCAAGGGGACAGCTGTTTCTAGAGGGCCACGGCATCTCAGTCCTACCCATGGGGACAAATGCCTCAGGGAAGTTTCTCAGATCTCAGGATCTCACATGGAGAAGTAGCCAACAGTGAGCTAGAAGGAAGACAGGCAGGTGAGCAGGCCAGTTCTGCTTTCTGTCAACATGAGCCCTGATGTTTGGAAATTCCATGTCCATCCCCAGGCTTCACAGGCCTCCCTAATCTGAGTATTCCAACTGTCCCTGGTACCAGATTAATAGAGGTGATTGGTTATGATGGTAAACTTTATTTTGTGTTTCACAGATTACTTTTTATAAAGAAGTAAAAGGCATTCCAAAGGAGGAAGAAGAAGAAGAATCAAAATAAAGCCTATTTCCCATCAGAAAAATGTGGGTTCAAGAGGCACACATTACATGCAGAAAGAGAACTGTAGTTATGAAATTTAAAGTCACTAAAGTATCTCTCAAAATGAAGAGCCCAAAGCTGGGCATGGTGCCCATACCTGTAATCCCTGTGATTCAGGAGGTTGAGACTAGAGGAATATAAGCTCCATGCCTGTCTCAGCAACATAGTGAGACAGTCTCAAAATTTGAAAAAGAATGGTTGTCCTATGTGCTTACATGATTACAAGACTGATATAAGTCTACATCATCAGTAGAATGAGAAATTTTTCTCCACATATGTATAATATGTTAAAATACATTCTACACAAATAAAGAACAAATAAAAGTCACTAAAAAAGGATTTGGGGTACAACTTAGTGTTAAGCACACTTGTGATCAATCCACAGTATTAAAGCAATGAAGGTGAAATGAAGATACTTGACTTAAATGACTTTCATCAAAAGAAGAGAAGTCTAATAATGCAGGATTTATCTGAAAGTGATCTTAAAATGTGTATATGTTGATCATTTTGCATAGGGGTCCTGTATGCAGACAATGGGTTATATGGTTTGCATGTCCTGGGGGAGCCAGTCTCTCTCAGTTTTGTAACATGCACACTTCTGGCAATGAGTCAAAGGGGTCTCACCTGGCAGAAGAAAGTGAAGGAGTCAAAAAGAAAGGAAACCAGGGGAAGCCTCAGTAGACAACTTTTAACTTTTTCTTTTCATACATGTTTTAATCCATTAAGTCCTGATTTTAAATCTTGTATCTCAATGAAATTGACACAGGTGCTTTACACACAGACTCTGGAGATATACACCACATATATATATATTTTCCAGACATATGTTAAAATATATATGTATATTTTCAATTTCTCCAACCATTCACCTCTTACTTTCATCAAAAGAAGAGAAGTCTAATAATGTAGGATTTATCTGAAAGTGATCTTAAAATGTGTATATGTTGATCATTTTGCATAGGGGTCCTGTATGCAGACAATGGGTTATATGGTTTGCATGTCCTGGGGGAGCCAGTCTCTCTCAGTTTTGTAACATGCACACTTCTGGGATCAACCTTTCTTTCTGGTCCCCTGCTTTTGCCTGAAGAACACCCTGGCCAGGCCATCAAGGCAGATATCCTGGAAACTGTCCTCTTCTCCTTTCTCCTGAGAATGTCTTTGCTTTCAAATTCATGAAGGGTCCTCTCATAGGACAGAATACTGAGGGTTTCTCCACCTTTCCATTACTTTTGAGTGTTTTCCTTTCTCAGGGGAGTGTTGTTAATCAGGGTTTTAGAGTCAGTGTCTGAAAACTCCAGTGCTCTGTGTTGTTTTCAGGTTGGACTCTGCCCCTTCCTTTAAGAACTGGTTTCATTTCACTGCTTCTCTGTAGGTCAAGAAAGTCTGTATTCTCTCTGAATGCTGCGACTGGCGTGTTGTGTGGACTCTGGATTGGTATAATCCTTTGGAGAATACACACTTTTTTTTTCTTCAAGAAACCATACTGTTCCTGTCTACCATGTGAGTGGCAGTTCATCTGTGTCACAGATATTCCTTTTTGACTTTGTTACTAACTCCAGTGGTTCTTCAGCTCTTGAAGAGTTGAATCAGAGGAAAGCAGAACCACAACAATAGCAAGACTCTGCATGCTCATGTTTGAGTGTAAGGGAGGCAGCACCAGGACACAGGCACCAGGGCAGCACAAAAAAGAACATCCACGGGGCAGGCAGGGATCTGCTTCTTGTTGTTTCTACACAAACAGGTTGGTCATGGTCACCCTGCACTCTCCATGGGTCTTCCTCTGTGACACATGGCTCACTTCCCAATGTCTCCACGGCTGAATGTGACATTTTACTCATAAAGTAGAGTTGAATATATCTAGTGATTATCCTGCACATGTGCCTGGAATCTGCCCCTGCCATCAGGGAAATATCTCCCCTGGGTTCTGGAGGAGGATGTATTGCTGCCCTGCCTCAGAGTTTCATTTTCATGATCTTGCTTTTTCTGACTCTGGCTTCCTGGTAACTCAATTGAACAAATAGTTTTCAAAGATGAGCTAGCTTCCCAACCACCTACTGGTGTGTTATTCAAACTTTATAACCTTGAAAGCCTCTTTCTAACTCTTAACTTACTGGTATATCTATAAACTCTGTAAGACTAAGAGCTTAGACCCAGCAATGCTGCCCAGATGTGGGTAGCTCTAGGTTCTCTGTCACACAGGCATAGCCTGTTCAAAAATCTATCATTCACTTATAATGTGTTCTGGCTTCTGGCTTCCCAGAGCAGTAACAGTAACATAAAAGCCATAATACTAGGCAGAATTTTCAACTTCTCTGAGAGATCATAGAAGTGGCTAGAGTGGAAGTCATTCCAGTATTTCCAGCAACTGAAGGGGCTGGGGGAGGAAGATATCAAGTTCAAGGTCAACCTCAACAACTTAATGAGACCCTCTCTCATACTAAAACAAAAAAGGACTTGTTGTAAGGCTCAACAGTAAAAGCTTGCACAGCATCAACAAGACCTTGGGTGTGATCACTAATGTCTTAGGAAATCTAACTAGGGTAATCCAGCAAGAAGGCGAATTCCAACTGGAAAGACTAGCAGAAGTTTTCAGAGGAAGATGACACAGAATGCTCACTCCAGCAGGGTCACAGGCACATCACATGAGCAGTGTCTCAGAAGTGAGATGGTGCAGTATCAACATTGTATTAGGCCTCTGTGCCAGGTGTGATCTGCAGCAAGCTGAACAAGGGTCTACAGGTCTCCAGGCAGGTGAGATCACAGGAGCCCCAGCTGCCTGTGTCAGAAGAAACATCCCACAAGAGCCTGAGATTCATCACATGCACATTAGTTTTGAGGCACAAATTTTAAGAACCTTGTATAGAAATATGATTTTAAGGTCTGGTACTCTCCATTCTTCTGCAATTAGTGGGAGGGACTACAGGTTGAAGAGGACAGCAGAAAATATGATTGATCTGTCACAGATCCCTGGATGTTTCTTGAAAGTGTTGCATTAGCTGTTCCTATACTCAAGAAGAGTCTACAGGAGGTCAAGGAGTTAACAAAGTGAACAAGATGGGAGACAGTGGCAGAACCTGAATCTGGACCACACTGTGACTGACCAGAACCACTGACCCACTACAGAGAAGTGGGGAAATGCCTTCTTTTAGTCTTGCAGTTGCCTAGTCCAGGGTCCCTGACTTTCTGACCTTCTCCTCCTGGACTCAGCTTCTTTCCCTGTGGAGGTTGAGCTGTGGACCCTTGCAAGAAAGGTGCCAGGCACTTCCTGGGAATCAGACAGCCTTGAGAGAAAAGGTCTCAGTCAGACTCAGTGGTGAGTCCTTTCAATTCAGTTACTCAAGAGACTGAGATAGAGGAGAGCAAATCCCTGGACAACCTTGGCAACAGTGAGCCCATGTCTCAAAAGAAATTAGTAAAATGAAATCAGTTAGGAGCTGCAGTCCCAGATGTGAAAGCCAACAACTGCAAATTGAGGCCAAGATGCAGCAGAGCCTGTCCCAACCTGACCACTGCTGTCTCTAAAGTGAGACCAAGGCCCAGGGTTTGGCTGACTCAATCAAGATTGTGTCTGAAAACATTCCACACACATTATGAAGTGAGTCACCTCAATTTATCTTAATCTTTGTAACAGAAATTAGATATTTATAAATTAAGGAGCATTTCTAGTAAGGAGCATGAGTTGTGATTTGTTGGTCCTGGGAGCAAAGTGGAACCAGCTTGGGCAGAGTCAAGCACCTCCATGCTTTTGATGGCCAAACAATGGGAATAAAACAATGTAAGTGTGTGCAGGCTACAGATGCAGTCCTGTGAGAGGCAGGTGGGACTGGAAAACAGATAACTGCTCCAGGCTGAGTCCCTGCTCTAGAGGGTCTATGAAGATGGGACAAGCCTCATGTGGCACTGGGTGCTTCAAGTGTGGCTGGTCAACTGAGGATCTGGATTTTATTTCATTTTGTGGTATATTATGTCATTTTATGTTATGTAATTTTATTTTCTTATAACAAGGATTGTCCCCTGGGGTTCTCAAACATAGAGTTACATTCCCAGCCCTTTTTCTATGTTTTATTTGATACATTGTCTCACTAAGTTGCTTAAGGTCTTCCTAATTTGCTGAGGCTGGCTTCAAACTCCCATCCTTCTCCCATAGCCTCCAAACCCTATGGGAAGACATACATATGCCATGGTACCTACAGAGACCCTGGATTTTAAATTTAATTTAATTTTAATCAATTCCAATCTAAACAGCCCATGTGGATAGCGGTTAGCAAAAGGAATGGCACAACTCTGAAGCAGTATCAAAGTTTCTCTGGAACCCAATAATCATTTGCTACTGCCAAGGAACTTTGAGAGTTATATTACATCACCTTCTGTAGTGTACTTACCTGAAGAGAGGTCCTAATTCCCATCCTTACAACTGTAAAGTAGGGAAACAGGAGCCCCTGGTCTAGTATGATCACAGAGCCATGCTAGTCCCATCTTTGTTGCCTATGGTCTGGTGTGATCACAAGACCATGCTTGTCCCATTTTAGACCTCTGAAGAAGGGACAGAGGAGCCCTGGTCCAGTGTGGTCATGGAACCATGCTAGTCCCATCTTATATCTCTAAAGCAGGGACACAGGAGTCCCTAGCATGATGTGGTTACTGGACCAGGCTTGTCCCAGCTTACATCTCTAAGCAGAGACACAGGAGCCGCTGGCCATTTGTGGTTAATGGGCTGCATTTATCCCTACCTTGTACTCTCTGCCCCATGGCTCCTGCACTGCTCCAAGTGGAGGTACTGGTGGACACATTGTAGCAGTGCTCTGGAGGACCAGGTGGCCTGAGATTCTTCCCCCAAAGAAATATTGTATGTGAGGTGTGCAGGCTGACTCTTGTGTGACAAGGTAGAGTGTCTTTGTTCTTCAAGGTTCTGCTGATGTGAGCAGCACAGCTCAGCTCTGTATGACCAGGGATCCTGACTAAGAAAACATTTCTCAGGGAGTCTGTGGATAAAATTAAGGACATGTGGGAAAGTGGCCCCATCCTGAAGTGGTTGACAAAGGAAGGACAGATATTTAACATCATTGTGAGACCAAGCAGCACCTTTCCACTTTGCACATCACTGCTATCTCTTTGTATTCATGAAAACAGGGCGGGTCTCTGGTAATCTACCTCTTACTGCTCTGGAGTAGCCTGAGAGAGTGTGACTCACATGTGTGGTCAGAATTTGAGGAAGGAGGACCCCCATCCTAGTGCCAGCTTTGCTGAATAAGCCTTATCAGCCAGGTCAAACTATGTAGTATGTGCCCTGCTGTGCATGTGACATGAATTCCTCCTGCCTGCCCCAGAAATACCCCAGGGACAGGAAAGCACCGTAAAAAACAGTCTCAGAAACAAACTCCATATGTGATATCAAATCATCATATTTCTTCTGGGAACCATTTCCCTTTTGTGAGCATCTTCCCCGATCCCTTTAAAAAAGAGTGGTCAGGAAGTTATTTCATGCTACCTGAAGGGAATATTCAAAAAGTGTCCCTCCCAGTCTTCTATTGATCCTGTAGACTTTATTCTGGGTATGTTTGTGTGGATAATATAGGGAACTGGAAGTTTGCAAAGGAAATAAATATCCAGGAGTTACAAGAAGGGTTAAAAAGAGAACTGGGTGTGGAGGCACATATTCTTTTCTCAGCTCCCAGATGGGAGGAGGCCTGAAGCCCAGACACTCAGGCCAACCTGCATTACACCTGGAGAATCCACTCAGAAGCAGAAAATTTTCATAAATAAAAAGTTCCATCGCTAAAAATCTCTTTTCAGCTGACACAAGTCACAAGTGTTGTAATGGTTCCCTATGCATCCATTGACAAATGAAAAATAGCAGGTTGTTTCTACTGGAAGTCCTGCAGGATTTTTCCCATGGAACTGAGAGATGCAAAGGCTCCACCTCCACTGAAACATCTTTCAGAAATACCAACATCAGCTCCCAAAATCTCCATGATGCACCGATGAAGCACTGGGTGAGAGCAGAAAGCATTTGATCCAATTCACAGAAGAAATCATAACCTTTGACAAAGACTTACATCACATCATCTGGGAAGTGATGTGGATTTAGGCAAGTTCATTCCAGAACCTTGGGCCATATAGATCAGTGACAAGACAGCCAGGGTCATGGCAGGACATGGTGGAAGAGGTCAGGGGAGCTTTCTATTCAAATGTTCAGAGGCATGAAAAAAGAGGCCAGGCATCACAACACAAAATCAGACCTGGCTGTGAGAGTATCCTGCTGTCACCAACCTGTGAGACCTGAAGTCAGTTCTGGTTAAGTCTAAGGGTTGTTGTGACTTGTGTTAGTTGGATTTATACTATATCTCTGCTTTTAGGGAAGAAACTCAAAGCAGAGCTGCTGCCACATCTTTCTTTGGCTGTGGAGGGCTGGTGTGAGTGCAGGCATCTCCTCACCAATGACAGAGGTGTAATGTGAGCCAGGTTGTTGGAAGGCTCTTGACAGGCCTGGCCATGGAAAAGTGTTTCTTTGAAGGAGTTTTAGGCAATGAAAGCTGAGAGCCTATGGAAACACAGCCTAGGTAAAAAGAAAGTTGTTCCCTTCTGCAAAGTTTCAGTGCTAGGCAGTGAAGAAGTGCTGTTTCTTTACTAGAAAAACAGAAACATTTCGACAGAGTCATTACTGCAACAGGCTCTTTCACAAGCAGTTGTCAGATGCTGAACCCTTGCTCCCTCACACCTCCCAGCTCAGCTGGGAACCCTCATTGATGACTAATTTCTGACTCATTTTTTTTAAAAATATATTTTCTTAGTTGTAAATGGACTTTAATTTAATTTAATTTAGTTAGTTTATTTATATGCAGTGCTGAGGATTGAACCAGGGCTTCACACATGCCATGCAAGAGCTATACCACTGAGCCACAACACCAACCACTACACTCTGATTCTCATGTGGAGGGTTTCCTAACCACTTTGTACTTTTTATGAAAGCTGCTAACTTGAAACACACTGGATTCTTCACTGAAATGGAAGGCAAGTCTCTTTCCCTCTTCATAAAAACCTCACAGTACTGAAACTCACATGCAACTAATTTCTTCCATCTAGAAACTGAACTTCAAATGGCTAAGAGAACATCCCTCATGAAGAAGATGTCAAAGGTCCAAGGGAACATATTGTTTAAAAGACAAAGAAACTGACCAACTCCTTAATTGTTTCAGTAACAATCTTCCTAGTCATTCAAAACATCCCCTTGCTTAACCCTTGGTGTGTAATACAGCATCCCTGGCCTAGTGAAAGTTTGCTCAAGATTGCCTGATTGAAATTGTCCATACACCATGCTGTCCCCACATTAATGACCCTGGCATCTGTTGCTCACATCTGCAGCATCACCAGCTACAACAGGGTGGAAAGACATGCATGGAGAACCAAGGAGTTTCCCACCAGAGGGAGCACACAAGTCAAGTTAAGACTTTCTTTGAAAAACTGAGCTACTTTTCATGAAATGTGAGAAGAAATGGCCCATTATCCTCTAAAGAAGACAAAAATCAGAGTTCCAGAGCAGTTCTTCACTCCAAGCCCAACTGGCCACACACTTACTAGGACCTGTTGTAACATCAAAAAACAGTGCCCTCTGTTCAAAAGTTACAGGACTTCAGGACCACAGCAACAAGCTCTGGAATGAGCACAGCCCTTCTGGGCCTGTGTGACAGCCCAGGGCATAGCCTACACAGCTGTTCCCAAGTACAGGGGACCTGAACCTGGTTGGTACCCCATAACCCAAGGAATTTCTTTTTTTTTTTTAAATTGAGAAATAATTTGCATGCTGTAAATGCCACCATTTCAAAGTGCAAACTCCTATTGGTTTTAGTACATTCACAGAGCTGTACTAATGTCATCATGAAGTCCAGACTGTTTGATTACACCAAAGAGAATTTTGTAATCAAAACCCAAAGGCGGGGTGAAAGCTAAAGTTTAATTTTATTTTGTTACATATGGCTTCCCATTTTCCCCCAGCACTATTGTTGAATATGCTGTCTTTTCTCTAGTTAATGTTTTGGTGCCTTTGTCTAGTACAAGATAAATGTATTTATGTGGGTGTGTCTGTGTATTCTATCTGTACCACTGGCCTAAGTGTCTGTTTTGGTGCAAATACCAGGCTGCACTTATTACTATAGCTCTGTAGAAGAGTTTGAGTTCTGGTATTGTGATGTCTCCTGCTTCACTTTTCTTGCTAAGACTGCTTTGGCTATTCAGGGTTTCTTATTTTTTCAAAAATGAATATAAACCTTTATCTCTCACTCTGCACACACAGAAAAAACAGATCAAAGTAGATTATAAACTTACACAATAGAACAAATACCCTGCATCTATCTTCACCAAATCTTCACCAGTTCAGCCTAGGATCTGACTTCCTTAATAAGACCCCTAAAGTGCAAGAAATTAAATGAATAATCAGTTAATGGGATGGACTCAAACTAAAAAGCTTTTTTTTTTTAAACAAAAGAAACAATCATAATATAAAGAGAGTATACAACCTGGGAGAAAATCTTTACCACATGCACCTCAGATAAAGCATTAATCTCTAGGATAAACCAATCAATAAATATGTGAAAAAATGCTCAACATCTCTAGCAATAAGATGTATGCAAATCAAAACTACTCTAAAATTTTACCTCATTCCAATCAGAATGGCAATTATCCAGAACACAAGGAACAATAAATGTTGGTGAGGATGTTGGGAAAAACGTACTCTCATACATTGTTGGTGGGAATGCAATGGGAATGCAAATCAATGCAACCATTATGGAAAGCAGTATGGAGATTCCTCATAAAACTTGGAATGGAACCACCTTGTGATCCAGCTACCCCACTCCTCGGTTTACCCAAAAGATTTAAAATCAGCATACTACACAGATGCAACCATATCAATGTTTACAACAGCTCAACTCACAGTAGTTAAATTATGGAATCAACCTAGGTGCCTTTCAACAGAAGAATGGAAAAAGAAAATGTGAAATACATACACAAACACACACAATGGAGTATTATTCAGTTTTAAAGAAGAATGAAATTGTGGAATTTGCCAGTAAATGGATGGAGTTGGAGAATATCATGCAAAACAAAACAAGCCAAACCAAAAATAGAAAAGCTCAAATATTTGAGCTTGCAAATGATATGTAGATGCAAATTAACAGTAAGAGGGCAGGGCACAAGGGAAGAATAGAGTTACTTCATATTAGGTAGAGGGGAGTGAAGGAATGGGAAGTGATATGAAGGTAGGAAGGACACTAGAGTAAAACAGACATTATGACCTCTTATACATATGTAACTGCATGACTGATGTGATGCTACAATATGTACAACAAGAAAAATGAGAAATTAAGCTTCATTTATGTAAATTTAATGAAATATACAAATGCATTCTATTGTCATGTACAACTAATTAGAATAAATAAAAAATTAATTAAAAAGACAAAAGTAAATTAGCACTCCCCCTTGACCTGTCTTTTCTGAGGTAGATATGGAGGAGCTCTGGATTTTCATGAAAAATAATTACAGAGGAATGAGGGCCAGTCTACCCAAAGAGGCTGGATAGAGGAAGACCCAGGATGGTAGATATTTGGCATGTGTGAGCTAAGGGAGGGACAAGGTGGCACAATTTTAGCTGAAGGAGGGGTTGAGGTGCATGAGATTAGGTCACAGAGCACCTTTTGCTTCATCATGACACACATTTCTTGGATTCCCATTTGAGCACAGGGAGGGCCAGGGGTCCTCCAGACATCTGGCCATGGCTGGCACCTGCTCTACCTACAAAGGGCCATATCAGCCCCCAGAGAATGCTGGTGTCTATGTACCTGTGCTCTCCATCTCCTGCTGGAAGCTGCAGGCCTGTCAGATGCTCTACACCCATGCATTTGCTCCTTTGTCTCTGCCACCAGGTAAAAGGTGCACATACTGGTCTTGATGAGGAACACAAAGTCACATGGCAGCTGCTTCTTGTGAAGGGTCATGTTTGTTTCCACCTACTCACAGAGGCACAGGATGATGATCCCTAAGAGCTTCTTGGACTGGTCATTCTTGTAGTATTCCAGGACACCTGGGTCACTACCCAACTGGATGCTCTGCAGGATGAACCAGTTTTTCCTCCAGGTCTGAATCCCACCAAGGAGGAGTAGAAAAGGTAATAAGCTCACTTGTTATTTCAAAGGTATTTTCATAAAATTGATTTTCAGATGAGGTTTCCCTAAGTTGCACAGGCTGGCCTCGAGTGTTTGATATTCCTGGCTCAGACTCCTGAATGCCTGGGATGAAAGTTCTGGCCACCATTCCAGGAATTTCATAAATTCTAATGGGTCACTAAGGTACAGCTGGGTATTGTAGAATCTGCAAGCTGCTCATGGCACCAAACCTCTCTTATTCTAGAAAATTACACCAGAGGCTTGACTTGATATAATGGCCCTATCCAGCTGTGGACCAGTTTTCCTATTCCTCTTCACAGCAAAACTTCAAGAGTTTTCCCCACTATGAGTCCTTTGAATGCCAATGAGGTTTTCATCACAAAGATGAAGGCCAGAGGAAGGTTGTACAAATTGCTCAGGTGCAAAACTACAAGACATCTCAAAATTCTCCATTCAGGGGTAACACCCTTCAGAATGTAAGTGTAAGGGAGACCCTCTCCAGAGAAAGCAAATAGAGGACTTGCTGCCAGCAAACCTGCCCTGTGGAAGGGCAAGAGAAAGTCTCTGTCCAGAGAGGAATGATGAGAAGAGGGTCTAGGTGACATCAGCATAAAGAAAACACCCATTAAACAGAAGCATATGTTGATACAACAGGCTCTTCTCTCAAAGCTTGTAACTCTTGTTTGATGACTAAAGCAAAAACCACAGCACCATTTCATTTCAGTAAAAACTTAGGACCGGGAAATATGGAGCAAGGAAATGCTTGTCAATATCACATCAAGACTTTCTTAGACACAAACAAGGTCACTGTCAACTTGTATTGAAAGGTAGAGGAATGGGAATAGCTAAACTAGTTTGAAAATGAGAATGAGCTGGTGGAGAATAGACCACCAGACTTCCAGACTCGTCACATGACCACATTCAGAAAGACTGATGGTGAAGTGGATGGAGGGAGAGACACAAGGTCAACAGTCTGGAACAGAGCCCCAGAAGGGGGACAGAGATATTGGTCAGCTGACTCTGCACAAAGACAAGGGAGCAATTCAGTGAAAGAAGGGCAGCTTAGTTGACAATGGTGCAGGGACAGCAGGTAACATCCACTGGAAAAAGGAAATGAACTGTCTCAAATCTTATACAAACATTAGAGTGGGTCATGGACCTGAGGGAAAATACAGCCCTATAAGATGCACAATGTGTTGGTCAGCTCCTCCCCACTGTGACCAATATACCTGACAAGGGCACCTCTGAGCAGCCAAGGTTTATTTGACAAATGGTGTCAAGAGAGTGGTCAGCCAACTTTGCTGCAGAAACCTCATAAACTATGGGCAGGAAAGTGAAAAGGTGCTCAGCTCTGGCAACCAGAAATCAGGGACAGAGAGACAGACAGGTAGTAAGGGACTTTACATTCCCCCAGGCCACACCCTGGAACCCACTTCCCCTATTCAAACCCAACGTGCTTCTCATTTTCAACACCTCCCTGTAAGTCCACTCATCATTAACTTAGTTTATATTTTTCACTCACAGTGGGGATGGAATCCAAGGCCTCACTCATAATGTGCAGATGTTCCAAAACTGAGTTCTAACACAACCTGCTCCAAACAAATTGCTAACCCATTAGATGGGTTAACCCACTGATAAGTTTAGAGCCCTTGTAATCCAGTCTTTTCACCTCTTAACACTGCAGCACAGACACCTGAGGTTTGGGGGATATTGTAGATCCAAACCATACCATTTATTAAAACAAAACTACACAAAATGAGGAAACCATCAGAATCTAGGGTTAAGCAAACCATTCCCAGATTTGAAAATAAAGTGCAATCTAAAAAAGGAAAGATTGAAAAATTGATAAGCTCCTGCTTAGTAAAAGCTCTGGTTCAGTGGATAAAAATACAAGTAACAGATTGAACAAAAATGCAAGCTGTGTGTGGTGCCCATGCTTGCCAACCTAAAAACATGGGAGGCTAAGACAGGAGGATTACTTCAGTCTCAATTTGAGGACAGTCTGAGCAACTTAGTGAGACCACATCTTAAAAATAAAAATAAAATGCAAAGAACTGGGAATGTAGACCATTTGAAAATTCCCCAGTGTTCAATCTCCAGTATCCACTACCAAAAAAATAATAAATGTTAACCACATTTTGAGCAAAGGATTACTATCTTGAGTGTGTAAGGTATTCTTAAAACTCAATATAAAATAAAAGCAAACAGTGCTTAAAGAAAATAGCAAAATATTTGAGGGCACTATGCAATCACATGAAGGTGTACAATGCTCTTAGTCATAGCATTCTTGAAATACAATGAGGGCAAATGGTCAAACCAAGAGACTGGTACAACCATGAACCTGGATACCAGTTAACAAGGAGAAAATGAAATGTTCACACACAATAACTTGGACAAGTTCATAGAGACCCACACTGAAAATATCCGAAAGTAACACACTACCTGAGTCCAACAAAGCAACACAGGTGAGATGACCAGGTTAAAGACACAGAGGACAGCTCAGGACTGTCGGGCATTAAGGGTTTGGCAGGGCTTGGGAGGGCAGAGGTGATGAAAGAAAGACTGGAGGGGCTCTCAGCACTGGAGGCCTTCTGCTTCCTGACTCTGCTGCTATCAGCACCTAATGAGGCCACAACACAGGGATTCAAATCAGGTCACATGGAAATGCTGGTTAAAGGGCATCTGCAACTACCTTAGTATAAAACATTTGCTTATTTTACAGTGCTCCAGTTTCAGAACAAAACTGGATGGCCCTGATCACAGGGTGAACAATACTAAATTAATGTGAAGTGAATGGTCTAGCATAGAGCTTCACACATGGGTGAGCTCCCATGTGGCTGTCAGAGATGAGCAATGCTCAGCCTCAAGGTGTTGGGTGGGAAATTCATAGCCAGAGTATTTAGTCGGGTGGGGGTCTAACATGGATTACTGGGTGACAGAAGTTCAAAGATGGTTTCCACATTTCTCAGCACACAAGTGGCTAGTTGGTGGCACCATTTGCTGAGCAGGTATGGGGTGAAGGGCAGAGGGATGAAGAAGAGATTAGTTCTGGGTGTGGTGAATTTGTGTGCTCTGGGAAACAATACAGGCATTACTTCTCAGATGGATATGCAGGACAGGAGTTCAGAAATCAACTCTGACAGAGAAATTTAATGCAGTTTCATCCTCATGGTTTGGGTATATGTGTCAGCCCTATTGAGAAGTCTCAGAGATGAAAAACTGCAGAATGAAAGGTGCCTTTCTCAAGAGAAGAAAGAGACATCACAAGAAAGAGCCAGGTGAAAACAGTGGAAAGGTGCTGCTCATAATCCTTTCACTACAGCTTTAATTAAGTAGAATGAAAGAGATCAATCAGCACTGCTGGCCAATAGCAGCTGTGGACCAATGAAAGTGACTGCAAGGGTAGGGGGTGGGAGGAGGGGCAGGTCCAGTCCCTGCTTCATCCTCAGCATGAACTTAAGGTGCATCTATGGCCCCAAGCGCTGGAAATTCACCCCTTTCCTCTAAAATCTTTTATATAAACTTTGAAATGGGTTGAGTTTATAGGGCGACTGACTTGGGAGAGTTTTTAGAGATGATGCTCCTCCCCCCACACTCCCCCTGCTGTCCACACCTACTGCCCATGCACCCTATAGACTCCCAGTTTCTTCACAGACCCACGCTCACACAGAGTCACAATTTGTTCTCTGGGGGCGATTTTCTCAGCCATCCAGAGTTCACCACCTGGCCACTATCCATGTGGGCAGTATGCTACTCCTGGTGGGCCGAATTGGGACCAGAGTTAAGCATGCACACACTCACAAGCCCATAAGCATGCAGATGTGACCTTTACACCATGACACTCAGGTCAACAAACCCTCGTTAAAAAACCAACACCAGCAGGCTGCTGTGGAAATGAAGCAGCACCTCTGAAAAGGAGGTGGGACACTATGAAGGGCCCCTGTATAATGAGGCAGGGAGGAGTGAAGGGAGGAGACATGCCCCTTTATGGCAGATGGAGATTTCATAGAAAGTAGACAGGTAGGGGTCAGAGGAATTCCTGGCTTCATGTCCATTCTCAGAGCTTTAACTACCAGCAGATCAAAGCCCCACTCAAATCAAGAGAGGTTCAACGTTTCTAACCTGTTCTTTTTTGTGTGTGTGTGTGGTGCTGGGGATTGAACCCAAGGCCTTGTGCTAGTGAGGCAGGCACTCTACCAACTGAGTTACTTCCCCAGTCCCCTAACCTGTTCTTAAAACTGAATCCCCATCCCATGCCTGACTCTAGCAGGCACTTTGGATGGATTCCAGCTCTGCTCCCTTAGATGACTTTCTTCTATATCAAGTGTGTGTGGCTGGAGACAATGCCAGAGCTCTGAGGGTGTAGCCTGGATCAGAGATCACCTAAGTTTTGCAGAGGCCCATCATCACAGAAATCTTTTAACTGCTGGAGTGGATGGGTTCCAGGAGCCCCATAGATACCAAAGTCCAGGAATGCTTAAGTCATTCTTAGGAAATGGTACAGCATTTGCATATAATGCATGCACACTTTTGCATTTTATAAATCATCTGGACATTAAATGGAATACCAAATAGAACATAAACACGTTGTAACAAATAAGTGAATAATAACCAAAATATGTTACTGTTTATTTAGTACAGATGGAATCATTTCTAAATGGTTTTCATCTAAGGCTGGTTGAGGATGTGGAAACGCATATATGGAGAACCACCTACCCACTAAACCCCTGAGAGACATAAATATCTGAACATTCATTTAGCAAAATCAGGAGGGGGATTTCAAACTAAGGAAAGCAGAACTGACTTCTCTCAAATCCCAGGACTGGAGCTAAGTTCCATGATTGTAGCGCCTGAGAAATCTGCTCAGTTTGGCTGCAGCTGAAGTGTGTTATGAAGTCAAGTGCACCTTGCCCATCTTTCCCTAGAGGATCTTTTACATACCCCCAGACATTTTTTCAACTCCACAAAGCTGGCAGGGTGTTGGGGGTAGGTCACATTCAACCAGAGGCTCCTGGTCCTACTCCCTTATGCAAAATGTTCTGAGTTGTTTAAAATTCCATGTGGAAAGAGAGAGTCTTGAATGATTAGTATGGCTCCATGTCTTCTGGGCACACTCCTCCTTCTCTGGCTCTCCCACCCCCAATGTTATTGTAAAAGAAACACCAATCTGCAATCTATTGTAGTATTGAAAGCCTAGCTAAGAGACTTCTATTGTAACTAACCAAGAATCCCAGCCAATCCCAGCAGCAAGGTCTCAACTGACCTAAAGAGACAAACAAAATTGGCAACCTGCAAACTGACTTGTAACCAGTTGAGGTCTTCTCGTACCTTGCATCTCTTTTCTGCCTCTAAGTGCTGCCTCATCTTGTGCTAATCTTCTGCTTTGTGCTCCTGGATTATGAATCATTATTTTTAAACTTGTTCAAATTGTTGAAATTTCTTCATTTAACAGTGAATTTGGTATCTAACCTAAAAGTTTATTGATTTAAATATAATTATGCTTCTGTGTTTTACCTTTGATGTTTATAACCTATTTGCATGCTCAAGAAGTTATTAATATTTAAAATAAAATATGCTGCTTTTCAGAATGTTTGAGAACCATAATATGGTTTTCAAGATTTTTATCTTTTCAAAATTAGCAGTATTTTGGCAAAGAATAGAAAAATCTAACAACATTCAAATCTTAAAAAAGTAATCCAAATGTTATGGAGATAAAAATCTCACTATTACTTTTTACAATTTTGAAGGAAAAATAAACTTAAAAGTGTAAACTAGAGAAAATAAAGTTGGAACCAGTCTTTAACTTTCAAGAACCTATTACAGAATTTTGGCAAGGTTTATGCCAAATGTCATGCTGGTAGCATTCACATTGCATGATTTATCATTTATCTTTTTTTTTTTTTTTTTTGCTTGGGAGTGGACCCAGTGCTGCATGCATGCTAGGTAAACTACCAATGAGCTATACCTCAGTTCCTAATATCAACTTTTAAATGATTCTGTGCATTTCAGCTAATGTTGTTTTATACATCACTGGTAGTTTCCAGTTTCTTGTTTTAAGTCTTTAAGTTATAGCACTTCAAAAAAAAATGTGTTTACTTAGCATATGTACTAACTGTACAAATGAATCAACTTGAACTCATGAAGCAAAAACAGAAGAAATGGAGATTACAAAGGCAACCTTGAAGAATTTATTCTTAAATCAGCTTTAGTGTTAATTTCTCTTAATAAGATCAATTTCTTAATGTTCTTATGATTAAAATGTTAGACAAAGTGGTTTGAGAAACATCTAGATTAACAGTGTACATACAGTGTTCTTGCTTTTTTCCACTTTCTGGAGCTTGTTGCTAGTTTAATTCTGAGGGTGAGTGAATTGTCACTGAACACAACAGGGACCCCTTTATCCCACTCAGCTCAGAACATGCTTTACACCTGAAGGCCTTGTCTTGCTGGGTAAGAGATGATGTTGTTCACTTAAGGTGTTTGTCAAACATTAGTCCCTGGGCTCAGAATGCTGTAGCCCTGACTGTGATGTCACCTTTGCTGTGCACCCAAGGTTGGATTTCTGGGCCTCTCCAGGTCTATTCTTCACCTGTGTACCTGAGAACCACACTTTGTTGGGATGGTCAAAAGGAGTCAAGGTGGGTTTTTGGGCCTGATCCCTCGGTGGCAAAACTGAGGCACTTGGTACAGCTTGAGAACTGCTTGCTTTGCAGGGTCATTGTTTACAGCTTAGTTGGCAGTGTAGCCACTGCCCTGCTTCAACACACTGCAGATTTGCTGATACTTTGGTTCAAAACCACAGCTAATCCCTCTCCACAGTCCTTACTGCCTACACCAAGGTTGGTTTTGGAGGATAACAGCCAGTGTTGCTGGGGCAGTCAGGTCTCAGCATGTCCTTCTTCCAGAATTGCCAGTTTTCAGGAAGAAGTAAGGAGCTGGTGCAGTCCTGGAATGACATCTACTACTGCATGGTTGTAAGGAGGCTGATTTTGGAGGTACTAACCAGCCTGCAGAGATTGCCCTGTAGGAAGATGTACTGAAGCCATGTGCCTGCACAGGTTCCACCAGGTTGCTGGAGGTTTGGATATACCACCAAGGGCCCGTGAGGTTCTGGTGGTGGGATAGGAGGTCACAGCCAGGACACCATTGACAATATGGCATCAGCATTTCTTGCTGACTGTGAGGCAGGCCCCGGAACTGACAGGAAGCTTCAGGCCCTGGTGCCAGAGCAAATGGTGTGACCTTAGGGGTGCCAGAGAGTGGGAGCTAGGGCAGGAACACAAGGTGACCAGGTTGGCTCTCACCCTCCAGATACCACACACACAACTCACACCCCACACAACAGGAACAACACACAACTCACACCACATGTAGCATGCACACTGCAAAACTCAGACCATTCACACTACATGTATATGACATGCCCCATGCATACCACACAAATAACATAGCACATACCACATACAAGAAAACAGACATCACACATCCTACCCACATACAATATACCACACACCACAAACATACCACAGACACTACACATGTAATATACCACATACAACACAAATAAAACAAACACACCCACCATGCACACTACCACTATGCAACACATCATACATATACTACATGTGTATACATGCAATGCACCACAAACACACTATGCACATCACATATGACAAACAACACACAAGTCACACCACTTGTACTACACATACACAACATACTGTACATCAAATATGTAGAACACATGCTACAGAAATGACATGCCACACACGTGCCAAATATGACACAAAAACATATGACACACCATACACACTACACATATGCAGCACATTATATGCATACTATGCACTACACACATACCACATGCATATGATACACACCAAGCACATTACACATACATATTACACCACATACATACTACACACACAACACACATAACACCACATTTGCATAATACATACCATATATTACCAAAATGTACATGCCATACGCACACTAAACACACATCACCATTTACTTACCACACATCACACACAACACATAGCATATACTATGTACACATCACACCCATATACACCTAGAGCACACAACACACATACCACAAAATGCACTCAGCATACACATTTTTCACACACCACATTCATGCACATCACACACAGCACACATCACATACATGCTCACTGCACATACTCGGCACACACACACACACACACACACATATATATATGTGAAGCAACCACAGGCAGCTCTCTCAAGGTGGTGTGCTTTCATCATCATTATGCCTACTAAACTTCAGGAGCAACTGTCTCTGTTCCTTTTCCTATGTCATCCTTCATGGGCCAGGAGATGAGCTCCATGCTAGAGTTGTTGATGTAAGCCCTACAGGCCATTGGGCTATGACCCTGCAAACCAAGCACAGGAGAAGCACTGGCCCAGCAGGAGAAGCCACACCCTGGTAAATGCACCAGAGTACAGTGTGAAGAGTAGGTCAGGGACAGAGACATGGCAGGGAAAGCAGAGGAGGCTCAGAAAAGGAAGAGGTGAGGGAGAGTCAGGGGGTAGGTGGTGGGGTCCAAGTTGGACCAAGCAGGGAAGCCTCCTGTTAGACACAGGTGGACTCACTGGCTTGTTTCTGCCCCATTGCAGTGTCAGGAGGGTCCCCACAGGAGACAGGCACAAATCAGGAAGGTCAATGTAAAGGATTATGAATGATAGGAGGAATAACTGACTCACCTCCCAATATCCCACCACCATGGCAGACCTGACAGTAGAGATCTAAATATCTGAGGAAGTAATTAAGTTTCAGTTAAATCATGTGGGCAGGGCTCTGATGCAGCAGGATTAGTGTCTGTTGACGAAGAGACTCAGAAGCCATGTGAGCACACCCAGAGCCAGTGACCACATGCAGGCCAAAATAGGAGGCCTGGGGTCAAACCTGTTTTGCCAGAAGACCCTGAACTTCTCAGCCTCTAGGACTGTGGGAAAACATTTCTGAAGCTCATGCCACCCAGTCTGTGGCATTTAGTCATAGCAGTCCAAATAGGCTGCTAGTCTGGCACACGTCAGTTCTCTTATCCCAAGTCAGAGAGTGTGGAGGCAGGACAGGAGAGAGGAAGTGAGGGAGGCTGAGATTCAACTGGAGACTTAGAGCAGGACTTAAACCCTGAAGTTGGTCCTGCAATGATGCACAGGAACTGGTCCCTTCCACCACTGCACCTCCAGGCCTGACCACAGGGGCTAAGAGCAGTTCTAGATTCTTGCAGTGCTCAAGGACAGTGTGAGGAGGGTGAATCAATTCTTTAATAACTAAGTGTACAGACCAGGTGGGCAAGGGCCAGGCTGGGGGTGGGCGACAGGGTCAGGGGAGTTGTGTTTGATATGTGGTAGATAATTCAAAACTCCTATAAAAACTGGGTAGAGGAGACGAAGAATGTAAGGAGACACTGAGTCTCGACTGGTCAGGTGTGGCCATGAGATTCCAGCCTTTAGAATTTGACCTCTGTCTTTCTTACTGCAGAGACTGGGAGGCCAGATGAGCCTGCAGCATGTGCCAATGAGTAGAATCAGGAGAGCTCAGGCTCACAGAGACCACCTGTACCTTTCAGAAACCTGTGTTCAGTGGGAAGGGGACATTCTGCAGCTGGTGAGAAATGAGAGCAATTGCGTACCTAAAATTTTCCATTCCCATAGATCCACTCACACTAATCTATGAATAACACCAACATGCCCTTGACTATGGTAGTGGGGTGGAAAGTGCCTGCCCCTCTGGTACAGCTGGACTTGGGCTCCATGACTTGCTGCACAAGTCCTGCATGACAACAGCCTGCAGCAGAACCATGGTCCCAGGGTCTGGCAGTATCAAATGGTCCTTGTGAACAACTAGCTCTTTCTCTAATCTTAGGGAGAAAGGAAGACCAACCTGACACATGTCACCTGTGTATGAACAGGAGGATGCCCAGGAAATACTGGACTGCATGACTGCATTCATTGTAGAAAGGGGGACAGGGCCCCAGGCTGCACAAGAACAGGGATGCCAAAGGAGGCTGCCACCATCAACCCATAAAGCCTGAGGCCACTTGGTCCACTCCCCAACATCCTTGTTCTGAGCCTCACTTTCTGTCCTCAGAGAAGGGCAGTCACTACAACCTGTAAGTCCCACCCAGCAATTTGCTTCTGTGTGCAATGATGAACAACATCAGTGTTCGTGACATCTGAACATCCTCTGATACCTAAAGTATATGCTTCTAAAGGAGACAGCATCTCAGGAGAAAAGGACTGTGGAGCCACGCTTTGTCCCATGGAGACCATGTCTTCATAAACCTTCTGGATGCCTCCCAACTAAATAATTATTTTCTTCTTCTTCTGATTTTCACCAGACTGCCCATGGTGATCTCTCCACATCCATTGCCCATATCCCCATCCAAGAAACTCAAAGGCATTCTTGAAGGCCCAGCCATTGCAGACATTTAAAGACAGAGTGAACAGGACACAGTAAGTACTCAATAAAGCTTGACTGGCCAGTAGCTGAATGGGCAAATTTGTGGTTGAATGAATAAGTTAATGAAAAAAAGTGCCACTTCTACCATGGGAAGAAACAGAAAAAATGATGCCTTCTGTGTATTAGGAAGTGAGTTCTCACCAGACACTAAACCTGCCCTTGCCTTGAACTTGGATTTTTGCCTCCAGAACTGTGAGAAATTAGTTTGTTGTTTATAAACCACCAGTCTAGGTGTGTTGTGGTGGCATCCTGAAAGGAGCAAGATGTTATTGCTTGGCCTCTTTCTTCCTCCTTGGTTTCCACTTCAAGTCCCTAAGGAATTGCCAGAAGAATCAGACTCCCTATACCAAGCATGTCCTCATGCAGCAGCGGTCAATGGTCTCATCCTGAACAAGAACTGAGCATGCTAGGGATCCTGTTGGACCCTTTGGGAACTGGATTCTATTCATGTTCTGCCAAAGATTACAGATCAGGCACATCCATGACCATGGACACCCACCAGCACCATCATGAGAGGAGCAATAATTGTAAGTGGACACCTGGAGGTGCCCTGTTCTGCACCAGGTACCCAGTCATTCTCTGTGGCCTCCTTGGTACATCTAGGCAAAAAATGGTATGGGCTCATGCCCAAAGCTGAAATTTTGGAGCAATCATCCTGTTTCTGAGCATTCTTGTCTTGTTTTTGCCATTCTGGGAATTGAACCCTGGGATGCTCTATCAATTATTTAAATTCCCACCCCTTTTTATTTTTGATTTTGAGACAGGGTTTGCCTAAGTTGTCCAGGCTAGACTGGAATCTAGGATCCTCTTGTTTCCACATCCTGAATATTGGGGACTACAGGCATCTACCACTGCACCTGGGTTACTCTGCACTCTTATGTAAGAAATAGAAAGTAGACATTAAAGCCATGTCCTGTGATCCATGGTCATTAGCACAAATAACCACAGGCTTTATGATAGCACCAGGGTCTAGGGACCAGCCTGGTCCTGGTGAAAAGGTTTTGGGATCAAGTTTAGCATAAATAGCCAGGAAAGACATTCATTGGCCACACAGATAGGGAACTGGTGATTTTTCACTCACACTTCAGAATATGCATGAAATTCAAATTCTCATTATAGTGTGGCACATAGCACAAGCAACAATTTGAACCACAACCCACAGAGTGGGAGTGTGGGGAGATGTGACCACATCTTAGGGTCCTCTGGAAGGGAATGAAAAGGTGGGATTCAAAAGCTTTTTCTGTGAAAGGTTGAGAAGAAGTCAACCCTGCATGGCTTGCTGAAGCTGGCCTTTTCAATCACACCACTGCCACCATCAGATATGTCTGCTGCCCACCACACAGCGTGCTGCTGTGCCAGCATATATTCTGAGTCATCCAAGCAGATTTAATGACATCACCATGAAGAATTTCTCTTTGCATTTTCTTGTGAAATTGTTAAAAGGAAGATTCTGAGCTACCTAATAAAATACTTTAATCAATTCATTCCAGAAATATCTATGGGAATTCAGATGTTACCATTCTGCTGCTTCTGCAGGATGTAACAAATGTCTAATGAAACCTCCACTTTGACCCAATCCACAGGGTGAAACACTGTGACTGGCAGCCATTTCAAATCCCACATGGAAGGACCCAAGTGCATAAGCATAAAAAAGCTCACAGAAACAAAGTTGTGAAAATAAGAAAACCCCCCAAATTGGGCCTCACTCCTCATATTTCATACAGATAGCCATATCCTCCTTCATTCAGCATCCTGCCCTGTGGCCATGACTCTCAGAGTTGGAGAAGCATGCCCCTGGGAAACACAGGCCAGTGTCCTGTGCACAGTGATACAGCAATAGCTAAATAGGTAAGACCTGCTAAGAGACAAGGACCAGCTGGACATGAGCACATAGAGGAATGAGACACTTCAACACTGAAAACCCAGTCAGACAGCTTGTGAGTGAAGCATTGGAAGAGCAGAAGAAGGTCCAAGTAAACCTGGATCAATTTTTAAGAACACCTGTGTGATCCTATGCCAGTTTCCAAGCACATTCCTTTATCCATTTGACTATGTTTCTTGGTAGGCATGCTGTCTTGATCTCTAAAATAACCTCCTATGAGGTGAAGAAGTGATCTTAAGGGCAAGTAGGCTGAGATTCATGGGGGAAGTGTTGCCAACATCACTGAGCTAACAAGAAGCAAAATGAATCTTCCTCCCTGGCTGGGTGTTATCCTGTCAGTCACTCTGTCCACTATCCCTGTTCTTCCTGGATCTTCTTGAACTCAATATTTTCAATATTAAAATGAAATTTGAAAACTCCCAAATGTACTTTAAAGTTTGACTAAGCACATGTACATTCTTTCCATGGGCACATCTTTTATATACACTTTAATGCACTGAATTCATGTCATCAAATTTCACTTGAGAACAATGAAAACACTGGCCCACATACCTGTGTCTGCCTTACCTGTTAGCTGGTTCCCACAGCATGAGTGAGAGGAAGGAAGAAGCTTAGGCTCCAAGGACCATCTTAAATGCATTCCTGGGGCACCCAGGATTTGTTGAAGTCCTTGCCCAAACAATGACCTTATTGACTAATGATAGATTTTTCCTGGGCCAGGATCTCTCGACCCTGCCCTATTGATGTCTGGGTCTGGCACATTGTGTCATGGGGTGTTCCTGAGCACCCTAGGGTGTGAAACAGCACTCTTGACCTCAATCCCTGATGGTCAGTCCATGCCCTTCCCACGTTATGACAACCAAAATGCCTGTAGACATTGCCACCTGTCTCCTGGGGGACAAAGTAGCAGTTTGAGGTTGACGGGCCTCACCCTTTTCGTCACTGCTCACAGGTGAATGCTTCTCCCTTGTTGCTGCCTGCAGCAACAATCTCACAGTAATTTATGGGAGGTGGACTGGAACTGAACTACTTCTATTATCTTTATCTGGGCTACTTCCTTGCTTGTTTGCTTGTTCACTAGTTTATAGGGGAAGAAAGGCTTTGCTTACTTTTAGTTTTAGAGGAAGAGAGACTTTGCTTAGAGGAAGAAAGACTTTGCTTAATTTTAGAGAATGCTACTCTTTCAGAGAGGCTACGCTTATCAAAGGTCTACTGCTTCTTAAATGTGGGTCGCTTCTTGGAGGTGCGGCATGCAGCATGCGGCCTACGTCCTACAACCTGCGACCCAGAGGTGTGGCTTAGTCCCGAGTTCTGCGATCTGGAACCTGCACTCTGTGATCTATCAGAGATGCTGCTTATCCGAGGTGCTTCCTATAGGTGCATGTCTTATATACCTAAGGCAGCCAATCAGCTTAGGATTAGCACAATTGAAGCATGCCCCTCGGTACCAATCAAGAAAGAATGAGAAATATCTGTTGACCACTAGTGCAGAGGAGACATTAACTAATCAGACAAGTTTAGATCATGCCGTTTTAACACTAATTATGTGCCATCTCTTGGCTCAATGCCAGCCACCATCTTAGGGTTACCCAAACATGTCTCTGCACTCCCTGTGGCTCTGTAATGCAATGCTGTGAAGAAAAATGCAGACAATGCCCAGAGAATGCAGTCAGAGCATGCTGCCTAAGTATGGAGGTTGTATGCCCCAGGCACAATGAAAAACACTTTGCAGGGACTGAGCTACAACCCTATGAAGCAAGACCATCTTCATCTGACTCCTTAGCAAGGAAATTAAGGTTTAGCAAAGTGAAACTTTCCCCTTCCCCCAGGACAGTTGGTGGTGGTGACTTTGGGCTGTACCTCTGACAGCCCTGACTCTGGCAGAGTCCCAAGCCTTACAGAAGGGGGACCTCCACCAGAACCCAGGGCTGCTTCCTCCTGGAGACAAAAGAAGCCTCCAGGCACAGTGACAATAGCTAACTGCTCTGCCAGAGATGAACCCACATGTCCAAGGAGTCTCATCCCTGGTTCCTGGTATAAGCACTAATGGGAGACCTCAAGGGACCTAGAGCTCTGGAACAGACAAGAACATGTTCCTTGGTGTCCAAGGAGTTTCACATCCAGCATTTTCAGTGTCTCACTTTCCTTCTTCACTTGAGAAAGCCCAGTGTGTGATCAAAGCAAGTCACTTACACATGGATCTAGATGGAAAGCTTTTGACACTGACTCCCAAGAATAAGCCACAATGGGGACTTCTGTTGCATCACCCATCAAGGAGAGAATGGTGAGTGTGGAGACTTTTTCTCTCTCCAGGCCAGTGGTGGCTCTGGCAAGCTCCCAGGCAAACAAGGCAGCTTTCCTCCCAGCTCTGAGGTCCACTCATACATGGGGTTCCAGAGGTCATCAGTGGCTGAGGTGGTAATAACTTTCTTGCCACCTTGAAAGACTGGTGTTGCTAAAGACCTGACCACCACAAAGGATGAACCTACAATAGAAGAATTTCAGACACTATGGTCTCTGGATCCCCAGGACCAGAATCCTCCCACTGGATCTGCACCTGGCACAACTCCTTCAACTGCCTCCATGTCCACATGTAGGGTAGAACAGAAGTCCTGTTCCATCTTTAAGGATGAAACTTCTCCCTGCTGTATTTTCTGCATCCCCTCAACTGCATCTTCTGTCCCTGACATTACTCCAGGGAAGGATGTTGCAGTCAAATTCAAAGTAAAGCTTTGGAGTAAGATAACCTGGGATCCATCAGCAAGTCTTTGAGTCCCAGACATGTTAGAAAATGGAATTTATAGAAGTATCAGGGATTACCTAGTCACTGGGGCATCCCAGGATGGAGCCTGCACCCTGGAGATGGCAGACCACAGAGATGTCTCAAAGGTCTGGTGCAAAAGGGACAGTGTTCTTTGGCCCCGTGGGGAGATGGAAGCTTCCCCTAAAGCAAAAGGCACAGGCTGCTGAAAGCAGGTGCTTTTCAGACTTTACCATCTGTTGTGAGTGATCTCTGCCATTAACTCAGAGGTACATGCTTGTGTCTTTCTGGGATGTCATAACTTGGTGTGTAACAAAAAATTCACAAGCTACACCAATTCCCTTGGCTTTATTTCACTGAGTACTCAGGGCTCAAAAGGGATCATGATGCGATGATCACATGTTGTTTTACTCTATTCCAATCTTAATTACTAATAACACTCAAAGCACATACCACACATCATACAAAGATAGAGATATCACAAAATGGCTGAGGAAGGGTTAACAGTGACCATAGAGTTTAAAAAGTTCACAGTGAGATCAAAGTTGGAGCAGTTACAATGCAGGTTGCTCAGGGGCACAGAGCAAAGCAACCATGGCACGGGGTCAAGGCCAGGATTCTGATGGTAGGCAGCTTCACAAGAATGGGTTAAGCAGGAAGTGTGAACTTGTTGAAGTCCCAGGGCCCCTCAATAGTTCACCTGTTGACCTCCTGAGTTCCTGGTCTTTGACACCTGATGCATTCCCTGGGGAGTATGATAAGATGGTGGGTCAGTGTGCAACTCTCTGCAACTATCTCAGGAGCCTCTCTTGGTGTTCAGGTGAGGGGAATGCATGGTTAGGTGGTCTGCAGTGCCTGGTAAACTCACAGTCCTGGTTTCCCAGATGTGGATCTGATATGCCCATATGTCCATGTGCAACTGATAACTTAATAAATTCACAGGTGGTGATTTTTATGAACATGATTAATTTATCCATGCATTTGTGTCTTAGGCTTGTTCTGCACAGCAGGGGCTATTCTTTTCTTTCTTATTTCTTAGTGTGTGGTACTCAGGGTTGAACCCAGTAACTGGGCAACTTTCCACTGAGCTGTACCTCAGATCTATATTATTCATTTTGAAACAGGAGCTCACTAAGTTGCCCAGGCTGGCCTAGAACCTGTGATCCTTCCACCTCAGCCTCCCATGAAGCTGGGGTAGAGATGTATACCACTACGCCCTGTTGGGGTCACTCCTCCTGGTCATTTCTGCATGCCCAGTGTCTGGTGATCATCCACATGTCCAGACAAGGACTCTCAGCACTTGCACTCAGAAGTGGGTAACTCAAGGTACACTGCCCCCATTTTACAAAATGTGGTAGTTCAGGGCTAGGAATGCTGTTTTGCACAACCTGGAGGGACTTGACTGGCACAGTGTGCACTCCACACTCTCCCATTGCCCTCTGCACCTCTGCCTGGGAGTAAGCAACTGAGTGGTCACCCTGGGCTACAGAGTTGTAAGATAGGAGTCTATAATCCCTTGTGACAGGGGACAGCAGGAGCCACCAAAGTAGAGTGACACAGGTGACCTCTGTGAATGAATGAGGACCCCCACCTACCCCTGGCACTTGCATCTGCCTACTGCACACCTGAACTTCTAGGCAAGGAGGGGTTGGTCCTGAGTGGGAGGGGCCTCAATACTGAACTTAATAAGTTCAGCATGTTTTCTCCATCTCTGCCACAGCTAAGCATGTGGACTGTGATTTATACCTGCCTCCTCCTCTCCTCACCTACATTCACTGCTTGGGGAGTTTTCTGTTTGTACTTGAACTCTAGAAGCCCCAGAGAAAACATGGATCCATTTGCAAGGTCAGAACATGTACTGAGTCATGAATTCCCCAACTTCACCATTCCCTTCCCTTATTTTTCCCTTATCTTATGTTTTAGCATAGTGTTCTATTATCCCAGCGTTCACATTGCATGATTCATCTTTTCACATATTTTTCTGCTTGGGATGGGATGCAGGGCTGCATGCATCTTAAGTAGAGAACAAATGAGCTGTACCTCTGCTCCTGATATTAACTATTAAAAGACTTGTGCATTTCAGCTAATGTTGTTTTATGCATCACTGGTAGTTTCCAGCTTGTGTTTTAAGTTATGCCACTTCAAAAAATGTGTGTTTATTAGCAACAGTGCAATTGAAACAACTTAGAAGCTCATGTACCAAACACAGAAGAAATGGAGATTACAAGGGCAGAATTGAAAAATTAATTCTTACATCAGCTTTAGTATTAATTGAACTTAATAAGATTATTTGTTTAATGCTCTAATGTTTAATATGTTAGACAAAGTGGTTTGAGAGACATCAAGATTAACAGTGCACACAACAGTGTTCTTGCTTCTTTCCACTTTATGGAGCTTGTTGTTAGTTTAATTCTGGGGGTGAGTGAGCTGGCACTGAACATGACAGGGACCCTTTTATCCCACTTAGCTCTGAACATGCCTAAATCCTGAGGACCTGGTCCTGCTGGGTAGGAGATAGTAGTCCTTCACCTAAGGTGTGGGCCAAACAAGGCCCCTGGGGTCAGAATTCTGTGGCCATGACTGTGGGTTCACCTTTGATGTGTACCCCAAAATGGGGTGTTGAGCTTCTCCATGCCTGTCTTCTTCACCTGTGAAGCCAAAAACCTTGCTCTGACAGGATGGTTGGAAGGTGTCCAGGTGGATTGTTGGGTCTGACCCTTGGTGACTAAGGTGAAGTACTTGGTACAACTTGAGAACTGCCTCCATGGCATGGCCCTTCCTCAGAGCCCAATGGGTACTATAACTCACCTTGCTTCAATGAACTGTGAATTTGCTGATCATTAGGTTCAAACCCAGACCTCCTCTGTCCCCACAGTCATCATTGCCTTCCCCAAAGTTGATTTTTGTGGGAGGCAACCTGGGTTGGCAAGGACAGACTGGTATCATCATGTTCTGCTTCCCAAGTTTCTGGGTGTAAGAAGGAAGCAAGGAGCTCGTGCAACTCTGGAATAACCTCCACTACTGCATGGCTGCCAGGAGGCTGGGTGTGGTAGTGCTCACCAGCCTGCAGAGCTTCTGCTGTGGGAAGAGGTAGTGCAGGCCTGTGTCTGTAGAGGTTCCACCAGGGTGCTGAGGTGGATATACCACCAGGGCCCCAGAGGGGCTGGCAGTAGGTGCAGGAGGTCACAGCTAGGACACCATCAGCAGTATGGCATGAGAGTTTCTTGCTGACTCTGAGGCAGGCTCCAAACAAACTCCCCCTGCCCCCTCAGTTCTGGGTGACTGAGGCCATGCCAGCTGTGGGTACCATGACCATCTCTTCCCATCTGCCTCCTGAGCCTGGCAGGATGACAGAGCCCATGAAGGGGGACAGTGGACATGAAGGGCAAGTGGGGACTGCTGAGTCCATGTCCCATGTCTAGGCCTCAGGGGGTTTCTCAGGGCCATAGAAATAAACATGTGCCAAGGACTAGAATGAGTAGTGTGTGATGGAGTTGGAAGGGCACCTGGTACAGGGCAGGTGCCAAATAATTTTTAAGGCATCTTGTCAATGTGATCTTCAGTAAATGAATTCTATTCTAATGTGCATTCACTACCATCAAGACCTTTCACTAATGAGACAAAGAATGGTGCAGTCAGTTGCTGTGGATTCATATGAGAGATGTGCACAAGTTTCCAGCCACACTCATAGCTTGAAGCCTCTGTTCTTCATCCCAGGATCACCACTGCTTGTGGATGCACTGCATGTCTCATTCCAAGTGTGCTGAATCCCAGGGCTTCATGTTGCAGAAAGAAGAGATGGATGCTGTTTTGGACCAGAGAGATTTTCTAGTTTGATTCCAATCAGCTAGTGGAAGCAGCAGACAGGTCCTCAGAAGTTCAAAACTCATGGGCTTATGTCTCAGGTGCCAGTATGTCCTCTAGATGCTCACAGTCTCTGTGGGCATGGCTCAGCAGTCAAGAGATCTGATCACCTATGATCGCCCACCGCCCGCAGGTGGTGGGCAATCACAACGCGTACGCTTTTCTTGATGACAGGAACCAAAAAAGGGCATTATTCCGCAAGTCTCAGACTTATATTGAGAACATCAGCCTATTAGAGAGTAGACTACCAGGGAAGTCAGCCTATCAAGGAACAGTCTCCAGGCAGATACCAGGATCGCCTCATGTACAACAACCAACCAGAGTTACTTCCTAAAACTTGTATATGAGTGCAGCTATGTCTGGCAAGCTGCCAGGCGCCATCTTAGAGATCAGGCCACGGTGCAGCTCTGGGGCCCTCAGAGTCCACCCCTGACATCTCCCCCTTATTCTTTAAATAAAGAAAAGATGACTTGGGACCATGCCTGTCTTAGGTTGTCCATGGCAAATTACATCCTTACCTGTCATTGGAATTCTGACCTCCAGGCGTCAGAACCCTGTCTTAGGTTGGTATGCATTTCCACGGATCTTACCCGTCTTTGACTACTGGTCCAGCATGCTTAGCCATACTTGGGGGGATGTGCCTGTCTCAATGGCTGTCAAAGCTTGTACTATAGCCCATAGATGATGTCGGGCATCTTGGCGAGCTCTGATTTGGCTGCGTATAACATAGGCTATCCCTAAGCAGATAATAATCAGAACAGCTACTGTTCCAGCCCACTGTTTTGTCAATTCCAGGGCTTCAGATAACAAAGAGAACATCTTGGATACCGATGCAACTTGAACCCTGCTGGCATTGACTCTGAGTATTTCAGCTCATAGCTGACTGGTTAAATTATCAAACATAGATGACCAATTGCCAGTAAGGTAGACAGAGATTTTTAGATAACATAGCTGCAGAGCTAAGGTTATTATATGCAATAGGGGTGACACACACTGCTCTTAAAGGATAAACACATCCCAGTCCCAAAAGTTCTTGCAAGATATCCACTTGTTCTTGTAGTAAGTCCACTCTTTGATTTACAAGGAGTATGCCTGCTGTTAGATGTTGGTTTAGGGTCTCTTTAGTCTTAAGGCTGTAGCTGTATTTTCGGCCAAGTGATTGACTGCTGTTGCTGTAGGTATGGCAGTTGCTAGTGCTGATGTTGCAGAAACCACTATTGCAGTGACCATAGCCACTGTGATGCCAAATTCTCTCCTGTTTCTTGATAGTAACACTGGCAATTCTGCATCTGTAACAGAGACTGGGACTGGTAGGAAGGTAGGAACACACATTAAGACTGCCAGCAGGAACCTAGAAGCATTCCAACATTGAGAGAGATAGCATCCTAAGAGACTAAAAGGACGTTGTAAGTTAGTTCAAGGGGGGCTATGAGCATCATGGTCATCAGAAGTATATTGGTCTGAGTTACTTGTTGGTAGCATTGGCACTGGTCGAGTTAGTCGCTCAGGAACCCAGATAGGCGATGTTTTATCCTGTGGAAACACACAAACCGAGCCGCAGCTCCAGTAAAGCACTGGGTCCGGGCTGTTCCATTGTCCTGTAAGAACATCCTTCCATTTTACTGTCACTCTATCATGTTGTTTATGATTGCCATGTCTCTCAGTGGCAGAGCGACCCTCATTATCCAGAGTTAAAAAATTTAAAATAAAGAGGCAAAGAGAAAGTTTATTTTTAGGGGAACTGAAGGTCTCCCTTATTCCCCCTTTTTGTTTATAAAGAGTCTTTGTAGGTTATAAGGTATACCTGTGGTTAGAGTTATTTCAAATTTAGTGAGAAATTGGTTCTTACAAAATTTAATTTTTAAAGAAAAATTTAGACTCTATAATGTAGTACAATACTCTAACAGTTGCTTAACCATAATTGTATAAACCCCTATTTTTAAGACTAATTGTTCTAAAGAATAAAACTTAATAGACACAAAGTTAAGAGTAAATTAGTGTTTCTAAGAAATCCTTGTTATTTTACCATGTCATTTTACCATATAGATTAAACTTTGGTTTATATTAGAACATTAGTATTTCACCTTAGGAAAAACCTTAAATACAACCAACTTAGTTACATGCAAACTTGTTGAAACTTGCCCTTTACTTACATAGACTTTCTTAGCACTTACTTAGACCCTCATTTATTTCATCACACAAGCACTTTCTTACCCAGAAACATTTCCTTTTCCCTTTTACTAAATATATTTCCATACCCAGAACCTTTATTTTCTCTTTCCTGTTGACCCCTTTTTGTTCACATTCTGAAACAACTCTTATGAAATTTCTAAATTTAAAAAAATTACTCTATTTTAATAAGATTAAATATTTTGTTATTTATAGTACTCTACATCAACATTTTATTAGTTTGACCACCTAGAGACTCGCGAGTTATTTTTAAGACATTTTACTTCTATTAGCTTACCCAATTTAAATTGAACCTCCTTAAATCATGTGAATTAAAAATATTTGGATCCATTTTTAAATTTTAATTTTAGGAGCACTCAATTTGATACAGACAAAACATGACATTAGACAGCACGACATACAAATAACACAAAATCAAAGGCCTTGTAACTTTATAGGTGAATCTCCATTGCAATGTAACAGATGTTCAAAAACTCTAGTTGAATAAAAAATAGAACTGATCAAAAAAATCATGAGCTCAAAAAAAAATGTAGAATTCAAAAAAAACAAGAGTCCTGGAAAAATGAAGTGGCCGTTAAGTGCTTTAGTAAAGCACCATAAAATTTACTTTTGCTGGAGTTCAGGTAAGACTCTTTTTGCTCTTTTTTTTTTTTTTTTTTTTGGGTTTGAGAAGGGTCTTCTACTGAGCCTTCAGGCTTTCTCTATTTACATTTCAATGTAAGCCTTGACTGAGATTTGGATCTGAAAGGGGATGAAATGTTCCAGCAGAAACTTGATGCCTAGGGCATTTTAACCCTTAATCCTGGTTAGTAATCAATTCAGGTTTGGACGCAGAAAATTGTGAAACAATTATCTCCCAATATTTGTGGGGACTGGGGCTACTATATCATACTCCTTACTAGGACATGCCACTGATGGTTCGACTGGTTACTCCCTCCACATCGGCATATGTGGGACCTCATGGCAAGAGACTAGGTGGGCTGGGTGGGGCGAAGTTGGAGGAGAAGGAATTATCATAGAAGCACAAGAAAGAAGAGACTTGAAGATAAGAAATCCCTTTCCATCTGCCTGCTCGCTTGCGGAAGCTGTGTGCCAATATCTTTGGTAGCCACAATCCACCTTCCCATGGAGCCATCTTTCATCCCTGCACAGGCCAATTTGTTATCGGTAGTCATTCCTTCCCAAACTATCATTTTAACATTTACCGGGAAGGCCATAAAGGGAGGGGGGAGGTTAGAGTTTGTGAGTTTCTGAAAGGAGATGCAATGGGGAGGAGCTGGCGGTTCTTTAGGCAACAACTCTTTGGGGAGAAACTTGGAGCCCCCTTTGGGAGGTCCTGGAGGGAAGCAGGCCTTAAGGGGTGATAACGTAGGGCAGACTCCTAATGGGGGACCCTCCCCTAAACTGATTTCCCTCTTCCTAACAAGTTGTTCCTCACACCCAGTTTCATTTTTCTTGTCTGTCTCTGATCTTATTGACGTCCTTTCTGATGCTTTAGACCTTTCCTCTTTTATTTCCTCCAAAACCTCTTCCCTTTGTTTTATGGCCTCTCTGCATTTGGTTCGGGCTGTTTTAGTTTCAAGAGGAATTCCATTGGCCCGGAGCAAATCCTTAAAGGGACCTTCCATGCGCATTCGTGACATTTCAGTGCCCATTTTTCTCTATTAAACTAACAGAATGCAAAGCACTTTAACTAGCAAAACAAACGTGAAAGCACTTACAAACACTCAATCTCCGTCGCTTATCCTGCGAACTTTAACTCGTCGCTTCCCACGAACTTTAACTCCTCACTTTTCCCGTGAACTTTACCTGTGAACTTTAATTTGTCGCTTTTCCTGCAAACTTTAACTCGTCACTTTTCCCATGAACTTCAACTCTGTTGCTTCCTGCCAACTTTAACTCCGTTGCTTCCTGCGAACTTTAACTCCGTCGCTCCCCGCGAAGTTTAACTTGTCGCTTCCCGTGAACTTTAACTCTGTTGCTTATCCAGTGAACTTTAACTCGTCACTTATCCAGCAAACTTTAACTTGTGGCTTATCGAGCAAACTTTAACTTGTCGCTTACCGTGCGAACTTTAACTCGTCGCTTACCCTGCGAACTTTAACTCGTCGCTTATCCAGTGAACTTTAACCTGGCCAGACTGTACTTTACTTTCCCTGTATTTACCTGATCAGTTTCTTCTTTATAACTCGAGGTCCCGGGTCTCGGCACCACTTATGATCACCCACCGCCCACAGGTGGTGGGCAATCACAACGCGTATGCTTTTCTTGATCACAGGAACCAAAAAAGGGCTTTATTCCGCAAGTCTCAGACTTATATTGAGAACATCAGCCTATTAGAGAGTAGAATACCAGGGAAGTCAGCCTATCAAGGAACAGTCTCCAGGCAGATACCAGGATTGCCTCATGTACAACAGCCAACCAGAGTTACTTCCTAAAACCTGTATATGTGTGCAGCTATGTCTGGCAAGCTGCCAGGCGCCATCTTAGAGATCAGGCCACGGTGCGGCTCTGGGGCCCTCAGAGCCCGCCCCTGACAATCACCTGCTCATGTGACCTTCTCAGCATATTTGTGAGGGGTATTTGGTCTTCTTCCTTTTAGGCTGGGTGGTACTGGGTGTGAATGGTCCTTGTTCCCTGGTGCTGGCCATGGGCCATGGGGAGTGAATGGTAGACAGGCTATGCAAGAACAGCTTCAGGAGAGTTTTGGGACAGGTTCAGTCTTTGTTGTGGAACAAGGAGCTGTTTGGAAGGGTGGCTAGTGTAGGCCTATCCAAGTATTGGAATATTACTGAACAGGATTGGGCACATGGCCACGTGAGCTTGTGCCCAGGAAGAATGGCAAGGTCATAGGCCAGGGGTTGAGGTTACTTGGTGCTCTGTAGCACATGGGAACTATCTCTGGCAACCATGGACAAGGATAGAGACAGGCAGTCATTGGGTTTGCTTACCTTCCATCAGAGTTCTCCAGGAGGATGAGTGACAGTGGTGGATGTGGATGGTGGGCAGGAGAACCTGGGCTCTGTCCTCACTGTGCTGCTGTCCCTGAGGGGTGGTTGCAGGGTATGCATGGTGGCAAGCTGTGTCCCAGGACTCTAGTTGGCAGGAGAGAAGGAAGGCCATGGGCAGATGTGGTGGTTTTGCAGACTGGTTGATGTGAGATGCCAGGGTACCATGCTGAGTGTGAAGCATGCTGCTTTCTTTCCCAGGGTGCACAGGGCTGCAGGGAAATCAGAACAGTGCGTGGGGTATGGGGTTTTGCAAGCTCTGAGCAGCATCTGGATGTCGAGATCTTGTGTGGTGGTTCTTGTGTGTGCCACATTTACCTTACATGGAATGTCTGTCACAGCAGAGATACAGCCACATGTCTGGACATAGTTGTCCAGCATCAAAGTTCTAGCCATGTGTCCCTTGGTAATCTTGTGAGCAGTACTGAATGAAAGAACCCAGAAACCAAGAGATTTTGTTAAGTGGAAAGTCAGAGTGTCTGTGTGCAGGGTGAGAGAGAGAGAGAGAGAGAGAGAGATAATGCAAGAGTGAGGAGGAGAGAGAGATTGTCAGGGGAGCTATTTTTAATTAATGGAATTTCTTGGGCTAATAACAATGAACCAATGGCTGGTGAGGAGGTTTTCAGGCTAACAATCTGGACCAGTTAGTGACTAGAAGGTTTGTAGGCTAACAATCTGGGTTGTAAAGTGGTGGTGTGCGGGAGGCAGAATAATGGCAGCAGCAAAATAGCAAACCTGATGTCAATAATGAAACACCTCAGGGTGCATAGAGGAGAGGAAGAGACAGCACCTGGGGACATTGTGGATCACAATGGAACTCTGAGGTTTGGAATCACAGAGCAGGGAGAGCAGTATTGAGATGAGTGGAGAAGCACTCTTTCGGAGGTGACAAGAAGGCCATGGTTTAGTTGGCATCATAGTGAGTGATACTGTGCAATAGTAGCAAGTCACCCAGGGGAGCAGTGGGAGGGAAGGGAAGGTGAGAGGGTATGGAGTGTTCACCTGCTCATAGGCCTGTCCCCATGAAGACAGTGGTGAGCAGGAAGTGAGTCTCAGAGAGGCAGGCTGGTAGGAACAAATCTGTCCCACATGGCTGGGCATGAGGAGGCCTCCTGGGTTTGAGGTTATGGTGGAACAGATGTGCCATCTCAGCGAAAGGAGGAGCAATCATCAGAGGTGAGGTGTCTTGCTGGGAGGTGCTAGAGGGAAAGCAAGAGGAGGCATGAGAGAGAGAGGGCTTCTGCTTGGGAGGCCCCAACCTGGACAAGGGTGCACAAAGCACAGAAGAGAAAGTGCATGTGGGGTGGGGGTTAGTCCCTGAGGGGTACTGTGCTGAGCAGTGCAGGAGGAATGACTTCGAAGGGGGTTTGTAGACTGAGATGCCCCACAGAGCTTGGCCCAGGGGGCTTTCTCAGCCAGACTCCTTGCAGTGTAGTGTTTTCATTCCTGTGGGAGAGGCTGTCCACAGGAGAGGTGTCCCCTAGGAGGAGGCCAATGGATTGGGGTTCAGGGAGACAAGCATCAACTTCCTCAGAGAGCTGGGTCCTGAGCAGGGAGCATGTGGAGGGTTCTGTTCTGTATCCATTCTCCTCACTATCCTCATCCATGCCTTCTCCAGCCCTTCCCTCTTACACCTATTTCCACTGCAAGCTGATGAAGCCATGACAACTTGTCTTTAAGAGAGAAGCAAATCCTGAGATATGGTCAGACACAAGTTACATGGAGAGACAGAAAAATGGCAGGGTGAGGTATTGATAGGTTTCACCTCATGGAGACCAAAGGTAAGTGAAGAAAATGGAATCCTAGTTGGCTGGTAGCTGAAGTCTGTGCACCTGCTAAAAGGAGGCCTGCACACCTTCACAGAGCTGGAAGGGAGCACAGCAGAGTCTGACTCAGGATCTGGCCCTTGGTGGAGAGAGGCTAGATGGCAAAGCTCAGATAGAAGTCAGCACAGACCACTTCATTTGTTCTCTGAAAGCCTGAGGAGACTGCTAGGATCAATGTTGGTACATATTCTTCTAGAGATGGAGGAAAAGGCCAGGGTGTTGAACATGTTCAGGGGCCCCAGCATGGTGAACTGAATACTACTGGCCTCCCCACTTGAGGCTGTGTTATGCAGCACAAGGACAGTTATCCTGCTCACACTAGTTGGCTGTGGGTTTTCTTTTCTTGCAGGATTGACCAACCCACCCAGCAGCAGTCACCAGCACTTGTATCCAGATGAGGGTCCAGGATCAAGTTTTGGGTCAGCAGAGGTGGGCAGCTTCTTGGTGACACAGCCCACACCACAGGCTCCTGATCTCTTCCTCCTGGAGAGGTAAACCCTGAGAAACTCTGTCTTGCATGCTCCTTTCTGTGCAGCATGAGATAGGGCAGTGCTTACTATATAGCATTGCCACCTCAGAATCTGCAGATACAGGCCCATCTTTAAGGATTTCTGAAAACTTAACAGTCCCTCCAGCCTGAGTCTTCAAATACAGCAGCATTTTTTCTTTCTTTTGTGATTTTCTTTTGTACTGGGGTTTGAGTACTAATTCCCAGGGGCACTATAGGTCTGATCTACCTGCCCAGTCAATTTTATTTTTGATTTTCAGACAGGGTCAGTGAGACTGGCATCAAACTTTCCATCCTCCTACCCAGCCTCTCATGCTACATGGATTACAAGTGTGCATTAGTGTATCTGGCCTAAAATCTGCAGTTTTCCATTCAAACAAAAGAACATTCCAAGAACCAGAGTAGATGTGGGAATCCTGTCCTTCAATCCTGATTCTAGGTTCAGGTCTCACCCTTGCCTGTGATCAGGCCAGGACCCAGCACTGTCTTCCTGTCTTTTATTTCCCAGAAAGAGGTGGTTGTGGTTTTGAGCAGCATCATATCCAAACTGTGCATTCTTGTTGTTGTAGTTTTGTTTTTATTTTTTTTCTGCTTTGTTTGTGGTACCAGGGATCGAACTCCAGGGCACTCAATCACCGAGCCATATCCCCTGCCCTCTTTAAAATTTTCTTTAGGGACAGGGTCTCACTGATTTGCTCAACCCTTACTTTTCCTGAGGCTATCCTTTAACTCTTAATTCTCCTTCCTCAACCTCCTGAGCCACTGTGATTACAGGCATGTGCCACCCCACCCAGCCCACATTCTGGTTTTGAAGGGGCTGATGAGCATCCTGATGAGAGGGTGAGAGGTTATGGTTTATGGCATCTATGATGTGGACTCTCAGAGATGGAGAGAAGATGACCAAGTCCTCCAGGTTGGGGAACAGCCTGGAGGACTGCAGAGACAGAGGGGGGGTTGAAAATTTTTGATTGGGTGGTTTGGGGTCCACTGGAAGGGAATGACTCACCAGTACTCATCCTATTCCAGTGGGCATCTGATTTACCTACAGCAGGGGACATGAGGACCAGGTCCCCAGGGTGGAGGGGTCTCCCTAATCTTGGAACTGAAGGCCAGGGGACACAAGGCAGGTGCTCAGTGAGGGCAGAAGTGCAGGGGACACATGAGAAGCGGGGAGCACACCTCAGTTTACATTCTCTGCTTGCAGAAACATCCCAGAGTTTAAATCCTAGTTCACAGACATGCACTCACATCATCTATGGTTTGCTCAGCCTCCATGAGGCAGACTTGACCCTCTTGCTCCTCTGACTCCAAAGTCTCCTGCCATTCTAGCTGGGACCTAAGGACCTGGACTCCTTCTTTAAACCAGCTTTGATGCAGTGTGACTGGCACAGTGACCTGCAGGTGTTTGAATAAAGCAGCCAACAGTTTCTCAGGGTAGCTTATACGTCCTCCATGAAGCCACCACCCTGTTGAAGGTCACAAATGTACACTTCCCCACCTTCCCCACAACCACCACCCCAGAACCATGGATCTTCTTTTCACTAGTTGTTTCTAGAATATGATGCGAACCCAGCATAAACTTGAGTTTTAGTTTGCATGTTTGGGGCTGGGGAGATAGCTCAGCTGGTAGAGTTCGATCCCTAGTACCACAAAAAAAAAAAAAAAAGTTTGCATGTTTGCTCTGACTCCATTTGCTTTGCATAAACATTGCACCAGGAGTTCATTGGTTTTGCTGAGTCATGTTGTGTGGTGTGGGTGGGGGGCCTTCTTCAGAGGACACTTGGGTGTTCTGTTTTGGCAGTTATGGGGAAGGCTGCTGGGAGTTCACTGCAGATGTGTTCTCTGCAGCCTTGCCTCAGCTCCCCTGGTCCACTGGAGGCGTGCAAGTGGTCAGGTCATGTGAGGTATGGATGGACCTGCTGTCCCCAGTGACTGTTCCCACACAGCACGTGGGTCCCTCCTGCTTCCTGACTTGGTCCTAAGGACATCCCATTTTCCTTCACCCTCACACAGTTCCTTTTCCAGGGCCTTCTACAGGTTTTTGCTCACTGGCTCAATCCCCATGAACATTATTCCTTCAGCATGTGTACAATATAAACTTTATTAATGAGTCTGAAATCTAGCCTCTGTTTTACTTTCTTGGGTTCAGAATGGCCCCAGCCCCAGCTCAGTGGATTCTCTGCCTGCTGAACAGTGCTGGTCTGAACAGCTTTCTGTCCTCTTTTCTGGGTAGCACAGACTGAGATTTTTCCCTACCTGCCTCAAAGATTTTCTAACATCAAGTTCCCCATGTCCCTTGTACCCTAGAGTCCCAAGACCAAGGAGGTATAGTAGATGCTACACAAATACAACTGAGCTCAAGTGTCACTTGGTCAGAGCCCCCTTCCTGGTGCCTGATGAGAGACCCACAGGGTGCACAGCTGTCCCCAGGTATCTTGCTTTGGCCTCTGAAGTGGATGTGCACCAGTCCTGAGGACAGCTATTGGAGAACCTGGAAGAAAACTGGTGACTTATATTCTCCATCTCTTGGTGGTTCTGCCCGTGGGGTCCCCAGTTGTGATAACTTGGCAACCTGTGCAACTAAGTTCCCTTGCTACTTATACCACACTGCATTTGGGGAAATTTTGTCCTGGCCTGTACTGAGTATACAGAGTGTTACTGATGCTTCCCAGAGGGGGCACTGCAGGTGGAGCAGGAGGTCATGCAAGGCCTGAGAACTCCCCAAAGCATGTTAGACATGGGGCTGACTTGCTCTTTCATGCCCAGAACTCAGTGCCAGGCACTGTCTACTCCATTGCAGCTACAAAGGGAAGGAGTCAAGCCTGCCTCCCAGCTGCCAACCTCACCTAATAGGCACACATAGGGCCCACATGGACCAGGGATTTGGGACCTAAGGGCAAGGAAGTTTGAATTTTCTAGGATGCTGAATTCACAGGCCCTGGTCAGTGAAGCCAGCAGAGCTGGTGGGCAGAAGGCCATGGTCTCCTTAACCTGGATTGAACTGCCAAGACACTTGAAACCTCAGCTCTTCAGTCTTTATGTATAGAAACCCTGGAGAGAGCATGTGCATAAGAATTCTTCTGCCTCACTTACTCCTCACCACAAGGGACTGTGTTTGCAGCCACAAAGGTAGATTAAAGCTTGAAGGATTATAACTGAGAGGAAGGAAGAAAACTTAGCAGCAATTAGGCAAGCAAGAGAGGGGACCCTTGCTGCAGCCTGGAGGCATGGACCTCTGAGAACTGCAGACCAGGCCAAGGCTTCCTGGGAATGAATAGCAAAAGGGAACTGGCAGGAGCCACCTTCCTTCCACATCACAGAGAGAACAAGACTTTGCTTGGAACTCACTGCTCTTCCTGGTACTAAAGGTAGTAGGAAGGGATTTCTCTTGGGAAGTCACACGGAGGCCATTGCTGCTGTGTGGAAAAGCAGGCACAGTGACATGATGAGGACACTCCTGCACAAGCTCCAAAGACCAGGGCACAAGGTATGGCTGCCATGCTGCAGCACAGGAACCCATGGTCAGTGGAGTCAACTAAGGACACTCAAGAGGTCCAATAGAGTTTGTCTATCATCCTGATTCTGCTATATAGGGCCTTGGTCACCACTCATGGGGTTCATAGAAGTTTTTCACATATAGAACTAGTTTGTTTAATATCAAACCAGCACTTGGTTTGTGACCATGAGCTAGATGCTATCCTCAGTTATGAGTCTGAAAATAAATGTCTGAGTTGTGCATTTCAAAACAGTGAAGATGGTAATTTGCAGGTTATGTGTATTTTACCACAATAGAGAGGTAATAATATACAGGAAAACAGCCTTACCCTAAGGCAGACAGAGTCTGATGGGGTATGTTTCAAGACAGAATGATGGTGACAGATCCCATCATGGGAGAAGGATTTAGGTAAGGAAAGCCATGTTTCCAGTTAGGCTTGTAACAGGAGATCTCTAAAACCTCAGATAAACTACAAGTCCTGGACTCCATGGTTCTGAGTAAGCCTGGGGGTTGTTCATGGTCTCTTCCTGTTAACTTGAGGGCCAGCTCATCATTGCATTTCAATGAGCAGCCGGTGATCAGAGGAACACCATGCATCACAAAAACATTCCCTCTGTCCCTGCTTTAAGAGATGGAATTGATTGAGGCAGCAATGATAATATTTTATCTAGATGAGAGAACATAAATTTATTGTGTGCTTCTGCTGAAATAATTTTAAAATTGATATTTTGGCAGACTGTTTATTCTCCTGCAGGCAATAACATAGATGTAAACCTGACAACATGTTCAGAGACTCTGGGCTTTGAAATGTGCTTTAGGGGCAGCAATGCTGCTGGTGCTGGTGCTGTAGGCTGGGATGTGAGAAAGCTCTGATATTCATGGAAGTGCCCATGGTGCTTGTGCTCCTGAGCATTGCCCCTAGTATCAGTAGCAGTCCAGCCTCTGGGTAACAGAAGTTATACACACCATGTTGGAGTAACTGATCAGGCTGCTTACACTGTTTCTGCAACCAGGCATAGTCCTGCAGAGTGACTGGAATAAAGGTGGCTGCAGGAATGGGACTTTTTGCCTCAGGTAGAGGCACTTGCAAGCCAGGAGGTGCTATGGAGTTCAGGTCTGGAATCTGTTACAGGGGTCTGCAATTCTGGTACTGCTGCTAGTCAGCTGTGTGCCTGTAACTACTATCCTCAGTTTCCTCTCTATGCAAAAGGTGTTTTTCAGATCCATGGTTCCATGATGCCACAGCTGTGATGAAAGACAAGACAAAAGATGACCAAGGAATGGAACATAAAAATACCTCTCTGCAGGAATTCAGCACTTTAAAACTTAAGCATCATCTCATATCTCAGATAACATTGTTGTGTTTGTGTTTTTGTCTTCTTGTTTGGTTTTATGGTGAGGTATCACTGTACTGCCCATTCTGGCCTGAACACATGGACTCAATTATGCCTTATACCTTAGCCTCCTGAGCAGCTGGGATGGCAGGCAAGGAAAGATACCACTGTTTTTGTTAAAGAAGATAAGATCAAGTAAGAAGAAATATCTCAATAACCTAGTTTCCATTTCAGTTACTCATTCCATATAAAATATTCATTATTTTCTCTTGCTCTCTATTTGGGAATGCTTAACCCATTGTACCAATTTACAAAGTGTATTATCTTGAAAATTAAAAAAAAAAAAAACAATTAACCTTTAAGTTAAATTCATGGAAATGCCCTTGATGGTTTATTAGCGACTATATCATATGCATGGAATTCACAACCAGTGAACTCCTAGACCACGTTACCATTCATGTGGAGTCAATATCCCTTCACCATCAAAAATCTTCATGTTTTAAATGCTAGGGTTTAGGTTTTTAGACTGGGATCTCTGATCTGGACCACTGTATTTAACTTCCTTTCCTTCCCACAATCCTGAGAAAATGACCCAAACTGGAGAAGCATATTTACTTGAGGTAGAAGTTGTACAACAGCTATTGACTCACCAGAAAATTTGAACACTTACAACAAGACACTGCAAAACCAAACAGGGGGGTGTGAGGAAGTCATCCTGTCACCTGGCAGGAGGGAGTGAGTGCTGCAGGGCTGAGCAAAGGTGCCAGGTTGGTATGAGGCTTCCCTTGTGCCTTGGGGTTTCCAGATGCAGGATTGCACTGACTGGATCATCACAAAGTCCACCTTGCTCAGCACTGTTGTCCACTTCATCTTGGTCCTCAGATCCTGAACCTGCATCCTACTCCCAGTGCACCTCTTTCAGTGGACCTTATTGTGCCTGCTGGCTCTCCAACACCTGTAGGCAGTTCTGGAGGTTCACTGTTGTAAGGTTTCCTTCAGTTTCTACTGGTTCTCTTTCCTTCACTGGGCCTTGCTGGCTGGTGCCTTGTCACATACCTCCACCTTAATGAAGATGAGCACCAGCTCCCATGGCTCCATGCAGGCCACCTTCAGGGAAGCCTGACTGCCTCCTCTGTCTTTGTTGCCTCCTCTGTCCCACCAGGATCCCTCTGGTCTAGTTCCTGCTTTCTCCATGGCCTTTTATCCAGAAGAGTAGTGAACAGCTTCTTAGGGCTGCCCTGGTCCCTGGCCTGCTACTTTCTTTCCTGTAGAACTGTTGGAGGGCCTCCAGGGCAAAGAGAGTCTGGTTCTGCCATCCCAGCATAAGCCTCTTCCTCTTTGGTTGCTGCACACTTCTTTGCCCCAGAAGTCATTGGAGACTTCTCCCCAAGGGGTTGGCCTTGCTCCCAGCCTTCTCTTCAGGAACTTATTTTGTGTTTTCTTCCTTTACTTCCATTGGGTCCCATAAGCTTCTGAGCCTTGAGTATTGCCATCCTGTGTGTCAGTGACTTGGGGCTGGGCAGGTTGCAGGCCTTCCTGGCCAGATACCAAAGGCGGCATCTGGGCCACCTCCCACCAGGTCCCTGAAGTGGTAAAACTTCTGTGTCTTCTTATGAACAACGTCTACTTAGGTCTTTGATCTGTTATTTATAGTGGTTTATTTTTGTTTGCTTTCTGTTGTTTTGTTTATTATTTTTTCTATAGAGCTGTTTGAATTTCTTATAAGTTGTGGGCATTAACCCTGGTTAGGTGAATAGCTTGCAAATAATTTCCCTCTTGCTGCAGGTTGTCTCCTCACTCTGTTGATTATATTCTTGGCTGTTCAGAAACTTTTTAATTTGATGTGATCACATCTGATAGCCTTGTTGCCTGTGATTTTGTGGTTGTATTAAAGTAATCACAGAATGGTTATCTAATGTGAGCTATCCCCTGTGCTGTACCAATCTGGGGGCATCAACCAACCCTTAGGAGAGACCTTGATCTTACTTCTGGACAGAGTTGCTCCAGCAGGCATGTTGGCTCCCTGGATAAAAGTTTTAGTTACTCATTGGGGTGAGATGTCCGTTGTCTGGAGGTTTGCTCATCTCAGGCATTTTTCTCTGTGTGTATGCAGGGCACCCTGGCCTCAGGTATGCAAGGCTGACACTGGTGGACACACACCAAGCTCCTGGGGTCTGCTGACAGCCATGAATCAAGGCCCAGAGTGCATTTGGCTTGGTCTCTATGTTTGTCCCTCTCCAGGATGCACGTCTGGGATTTGCCTCTTCCCCTCACTTCCAGGCAGCCAGTTGTACTGGAAATTATGATTGTGTTCCGAAGCACAAAGAGCTGAAACCTGCCAGCAGGTAGCTCTTCCCTTCCAGTTCCTTTCAAATAATCAGTATTCTGTGGTGTCAGCAGTGCAATGGGGCCAAAGCTCTTGCACTAAAGGGGCTGTGAGTCTCTCCAGTGTTGGGTCTCTTTCCTCCAAGAAGGTTAAAGTGGCAGGGTGGGGTGCCTCTTGAGCACCATTCCTATGTTGTGGGAGTTGCATGGGTGGAACCAGCATGGCACAGGATCACAGAAGAGGAGCTGATCTGGTCTCATGGCTTTCCTGTTCCCTCCCACACCAGGCAAGAAAGAGATGGAGTGGGCAGATACCTCATGGAAGGGAGGAGTATTGCCAATGACCTGTAGAGGTGAGGAGGATGGTGAATGCCCCGTAGAGTGGAGAAGCACAGTGGAGCCCTTCACCCAGCCTGCTATAGGGCCTGAGGTGTCATTGTCTTTACCAGTTGGGGTTGAGGCAGGAGTCCTTGCTTTACTGCTGAGATTTCATTAAGGAAGTCTCTGGCTCAGCAGACCATACAGGTGACCTGAAGACTGGCAGATGCCGATTTCATGGTGCCCTAACACTGATCTAGCCCCTCCTAAGTGGTAAGGAGACCCATATTCTCAGTCAAGAAGAGGGTTGTGCTCTTGGCAAATGCAGGGATAGCATGTTCTGGGTCTCTCACCATCTAGGCAGTGTGATGATGACCCAGGTTTTGTGTTGTCACCTGTGCTGGTTATGTGATATGCAGCACCAAGGTGAGAGGCCTTGCAATGGTGTTCCCTGTGAATAAGAGCACCAACCTAGTGTCAGGATTGGAGGAACTGGATGGCAGAGCTGAATGGCAGTGAGAACAGAATCCAGGAGCATGCTGGGGGAGGAGGGAGGAGTAAGGGTCTCAGGCCAAGACAGGCCCACTGCATACTGTGTGCTTCCCTGCCAGGTGGAGATTGTCAGGTCCTGAGAATTCTGGGCTGCTCAGAACACCTGCTGCCAACACCTACTTACTTCCTTCTCTGTGAGAGCCTTCTCTGTGAGAGCTTGGAGAACTGGAGGGTGGATGGTGACCTCCACTGGGCTGGACATGGGCACAGGCCAGTGGCTGACTGGGAAGGCAGCTCCCTTTGGCTCCAGGTGCTGCAATTCACTCCATCCTTGAGCACCACCCCATCCCTAGAGCTGAAGAGAAACTCTGAGTGACCCTGCAGCACCCCTGACCACAAACCTGGCCATCACCTCTGGGAGAGTAGAGCAGTGGGAATCAGGGAGAGAGGGGGCACCTGCATGCCATGATGTGCTATGTGTTCAGATTAGGCATAAACAGGGATAACAGTGTAAGCAGGGGAGGTGGATCAAGTCTAACATGGCATTGGGAATGCTGGGCTCAATGGACATGAGTTGAGGTCAGAAGCACTGATCTGTGATATGGGGCCAAGCCCAAGTCCCAGACAACAGCACTGTCTGACTCTCTGGTCCCACTGCCACACACATGGCTCCCTGTACTTGTCATTCTCCCCTCTGCTCCATCCTAAACCATGCTCAGCTTCCACCAGCCCCTCTGGTGGTGTCCCTGAATATGCTGTGTGACCTCACCTTGCCTCCCAGGTCATGAGGAGACTTCTGCACCATTCATTGCCCAGTCTGTTGCTCTCCTCAGTCCCCAGTCCTGCATCTCCTCCATCCACATGCTCCCTCCCATGACTTGTGATGTTCACATTCTGATTCTACATTAGGGTTGGGACCCAAGTGCTGGGGAAGAGGACTTCACCCCTAGGGAAGAGAATAGGCAATTCCAAAAGTCTGGGTCAACCTGTGTCTGGAGGCTTGCTCTGAGCTAGGTGCCATGGCCATTCCTGCCTCCTGACTCTCCTCCTGCTGCCTTGTGGTGATAGCTGCAGTTGTCCTGCCACAGCCTTGGATTCAAAGGGCCTTGGTGGATGTAAGCAACTCCTGCACTTCTGGGATCCTGTCCTTCATCCTTTGACTTCCTTCTTGTCTGTTCCATCCATTGGCACCCTTGGTTATCCCCACTAAAAACTGCAATGAAAATTCATGTTGACCTAGTCTGCAGGTATTTGCTTAACAGACAGAGAGCCAGCATATGCTCTTCTGGGATAAATACTGAGGAAAGAGGGCAGAGGCAGGGAGGGAACAGGGGTACAAATCTTGACCCAGAGCCCAGAACCAAGTTGGAAGTATTCAGGGTCCTGGGCACCACAAGAAGCAAAAACAACACTCAGAGTTTAATCAGCTGTCAGTAGGGCAAGATCTTTATTCTACATGCAAAAGGGCACACAGCAATCATCACTGAAAGCAAGGACACCAAGAAGGCCATCTGCTTGTTTCTTTATCCCTGACACAAGTGATATTTGGTCACAGCCCACTAGTCAAGATGACCTCACAGTCTTGGACATGAACAGATACTGAGGAAGTGAAGGCTGAGGAAGGGCAGATGTAAAAGGGCAGCCATTGTAGGGAAAGGGCAGTCAGGAAGTGAGGGGCTAACATGGAGATTCTCTGGTTTGACAGAAAAGACTGAGAGACTTGTCCTTTCTCAATATTCAGATCTGGAGGATGGTGGCTGAGGGTATACTTTGACAAACACCTCTTACTAGGGTGGCAGAGATCTGACTTTGCTGATACAAATCACAGCTATCTTGAGTGGTCAAGGAAGCACAGTCAAGGACTCAAGTCCCCAAAGTTGAAGCTGAGTGGGCAGGAGGTGGGTGGAAGGTGAAGGATCAGGTAGGAAGCATGGAGGTACGTGGAGGGCAAAGGATCAGGCAGCAAGCTTGTCTCTGGTGTTGTGTCACAGCAGGGCTGGTGTACTGCCACATGGCAGCCCACTTCCACATGGTGAACTGCAGAGTCTGGGTCTTCTCTTAATTCACATCATTGTAATTGTCCTCCTCATAGGCATCAGATGACCTGGATGACTGAGGAGAGAATGGCTGAATTACAATTCAGGCAGAGACGGGATGAGCAGGGTGGCCCTGCCTGTATCAGGAGTCCTCTTCTTCTAAGCATGGGCTTCAGTCTGACCTCCAAGCACTCTGTTTCTATCTTTGAGGTGACAGGTCCTGTGAGTCCTCTGGTGTCCCAGCTAAAGCAACCCCAGTCCTTCCCTGGCAGTTTGGATGATCCCAGGGCCTCATCTCTACCCCCATCATCCACCTGGATGAGGTTCAGGGTGCATGATCTATCTGCACTACCTAGATGTGAAAATGAGCCCAATCCTGTCTCTCCACCACTCATTCTCAGGGAGGAGGCATGGGGTGTGTGCTAGAGGGTTTTCTGTGTGCTCCCAGGGGAGCCCTCAGCTCTGAAATAGCTCCATCCTCCTGTCTAGACTTGCTGGTCTCTTCTCTAGGCTGCTTAAGATGTTTTGATCTCAAGTACTTAACTTAAAGTGATCCAGGATCTCTCATACCCTGTGGGATATTGGTAGGGTTCTAATGATTCTGTTTGATCTACCCTGTTAAAAACAAATGAAATAAATCAAGAGAAATACATACAGTGAGTATTTCAAAGAGTTATTTCTACTTCTGGGCATAAGGCAGTTGCTAAGCAGCCTTTGTCAGACTTCATGGCCATCAGTTAGGAGAGACACAAAGTCAAAGCTCACTCAAGGCACATGATTGTAAATTAAAAACAACAACAAAGAAACCCATTTTGTTGGATTCCAGAGAAAGGTCTTTGGATGAACATATAATGAGTGAAGGATATGGGGCATCTATTTGCAGTTCTTTTCAGGAAGCAGTAAAATTGGGGGGAGGGGGGAGAAATCTGCATTTACTTGAATTTTTCCCACCTCCAGGAATCTATTTGCATAGCACTGTGATTTTCTGTGGAATGTAGAAGACTCAGTAGGCTGTGCTGTGAACATTTCAGTTGTGACATCTATACTGTATCTTTGGAATTTGAAGTTTCATTGTATTCATCACACAGCAAGAACAATACTAGTCTCCTCTTTTATTTACATTGACCATCACTCATTCATAGGAAAGTACTACTCTTTAATGTTGTGAAGCATTGGTAATTCTCTCTGCTAACATTTGGGTTAGTGAATGAAAGATTGGACTGTAAATCACATAATCTCATTTTCTTCTGTTGGTTCCTTGCTTTGTTTTTGCAGGTCTTCTTCTTCTTCTTTTTTTTTTTTTTTTTTTTGATAAACCTGTGCAATTCTTGAGACCTAGTGAGCACCATGTGTTATGCATTCTTTTTATGTCAGTAAGTAAAAGAAACTGTAAACCTTTATGGCTCTGTCATCACACATGAGTAGAACAAAAGGAAACATTTTCTTTTTAAGATGATTTGCCTGGATACACAGTGAAAAAATAAGTCTCATGTCCACTTGCCTTTTTCAATTCCAAAAGACAAAACATGTTGCTAGTTCCTCATGTGTTCCTGTTGTGATATTTTAATATACACCTATCTATAATGTGTGCACATAATACATGTCACATATATGTGGTATTACAGTAATAAACACAAATGAAGCATGCATACTGTTCTACTCCCCAGTTTGTGGACAATTCATCAGGGGAAGCTTTCCATATCAGTACACAGAGATTTGCATCACTAAAACAAGGAAAAAAGTAACAAAAACTGCAACAGAGTAGTCTCTTATAGATTCTTAAATTTATTTACCTGCATTACTCTTTGTGACTCACTCAAGACACATAAGATTGTAAATTTTAAGAAAGAAAATTATTTTGTTGTATTCTAGAAAAATGTATTTGGATAAATGTATAATGAGTGAAAGATATGGGGCATCTACTTGCAGATCATATTGCTATAATTTACTTACTATTTAGTTCATAGACATGTGGGTGATTTTTAATTATTGTCTAAATCCAATGACCCCTTAAATATCAGTCTTACAACTGGGGTTAAATTTGACTTTATATTATCATTTTTATAACTTTATGGGTTTTAAATTGACTTTTTCCAATTTTAAAAGGTTTTTTACTTGCTATTTGGTTTGATTTTGGTTTTAGGTTTCCAGAACAGGAAAAATTTTAAATTTGTTCTAAAAAATAACAGGATTATAAAAATCTAATAGAAAATATATTTACAAATATATTCTCTAATTTACATCCTTGAATATAGCTTAAGTTTTCCTATTCAAGACATCCTAATATTAACCTCATATTCCAAGTCTAAGCTTGTATTTTAAATGCTTTTATGTTCTCCATTGTCGAGTTATACACAAGACCCTTGTGCATGGATTATTCTTCTGAGGTAAGATATTGCTGTGAATTTAGTTGACTTCTTATTTTTCAGTTGTATTTACTAGCCAGATGATCTTAGACAGTTTTTATCTATCTATCTATCTATTATCTATCTATCTATGTATCTATCTATCTATCTATCTATCTATCAATTTATCTATCAACTACATTCTCTATATATTATATATATATTCTATTGGTTGCATTTCTCTATTGCTAATTTTTCAAGGCTCAGATGGTAATGGAGACCAAGCAAGAACTATTGTAATCTGCACTCTGAGAACTAGAAAAACATGGAGGTGTAATTCAGTCTAATCTGAAGCCCAAGAAGTGGGTCAGGGCAGACACTGGCCTAAATCCTGGTAGGAGTCTAAAAGTCTGAGAACAAGAAATGCCAATCTGAGGGCAGAATCTATGTTCTAGCTCAAACAGGAAGCAAATTTGTCCTTTCTTCATGTTTTTATTTTATTCAGGCCCTCAAGAAATGATGTCCACCTGCATTGAGGGGTTAAACTTCTTACTCCATCTACCATTTCAAACTACTTTCTTCCAGAAATACCCTCACTGACTCAACCAGAAATGAAAGTGTTTTGTCAGCTACCTGGGCGTCCTTTAGCCCAATCACAATGATATAAAATCAGGCATCAATTGAGATTTTTTTTCCTGCAATAAGTACATGGTGACTAAACTTTGTCAGTGAATGAATGTTTCTTTTCCTATCACAAAAAATGATACAAAAACCTCCACTACCTATAGGCCTGCCCTCTCTTGCAGATAACAGATATCCTTTGGAAACAGAGCCCCATCTTTTCTTTTTGGAGAAGATTAAATTTTGGGATTTTGTTAAAAGTCTGTGAACATTTTTCACAATGTTGAGTTGACTAATACTACACAGTCAATGGGGAAGGGTGTTACTTTGATGAAGTGAAAGTTCCAGATCCATCCTTAAAATGTTACAACTCATCTTTTGGGGACTGTTAGTATCTCAGTGTGTTCCTGTGAAATATTTTCATAACACATGGCTACTATGTTTTGGGCACTATGTTATATGCCAGGGTTACTGTGGTGAACAAATTAACACTGAATTGTGCCCTTCTGAAGCAGTGGGGAAAGCGGATAAATATAGTAAGTGCCTTGAAGGACATGAACAGTGTAGGGTTAGGTGACTGGAGAATACAGTGGACAGGAATGATGTCTGAGTAGATGTCAGTTAGACTAAAACCATTCAGAACAAAATGAAAACCCTGGACCTCAGCATTCAGTGTGGAAAATGCCCACAACTCATGTACCTGTAAGTGACCTTTTACCTCAGCATCCAGTGTGGAAAATGCCCACAACTCATGTAACTGTAAATGGCCTTTTTTTGGCTCCAACACTTCTCATTTTTTATAAGCAAAATCATCTTTCATTCCCTTTTTCTTTATGTTGGCATCTCATTTTTATCTTTTCTTTCTGAGATAGCTGCTTCATTTTACTGATAGATGTTATGTCCTCCTATAGCAAGCCAGGTTTCTTTCATTTTATGAGGATTGTTTTCTTCTACACATTTTCATTTCAACCTGGGTCTTTTTGTATGAGCTCTTCAAAATTAACTGAATTTATCTGTTGGTGCAGATCAGGCAAGAGCTTCATTGCACAAATCAAAGTGGGGTTGTTCCATTGGGGACTTTTGTTCTATCCTGAGTGCTGTTTTCTCATAATAATTGAGCACTGCCAAAACAGGAATTTAGAAGTTTGTTTATGTGGTGCTAATTACTCCATTTTCATTGAATTTTAAGTTTTAAATTATTATGTTATATGCATTTAGACACAAAACTCTGCCTTGACAGCAGTAATAAAAGTATACTTGCATTGGTGAGAGTGGTGTTTTCATATCCATTACCTTTAAAAATACTCCTGAGTTGTAACAGGAGTGTATCAATCTATACAATTCAAAACACTAATAGACCAGCAATCATGTTATATATTTATATGATTAAAACCTAAAATGCATGATTTCTATTTTAATATAAATCAGTGTCTACATGTCTATTTGGATGATTGGGAATTTTCAAGATTTATAATTAGCACCTAACAACTGCTGCAAAGATATTATGAGAAAAGAAGGCATCATATGAAACAAAATAAAATGTCATTTTGCAATAACATTTGTAATCCCTGTTTTATCTGCATTGTTACATGCATTATAGGTGAGCTGCTTTTAAATCTTACCTACCTAAGAGTGAGACAAATGTGGATCAGTTGTGTACATAAAAGAACTGACTTGAATTAACTTTTCCTAAAGATTTTTCATTATTCACTTTAATTAAAAACAATGGTAGACTAAGCTGTTTAATATTTTTTTTATTTATGATGATTAGAAATAAGTGCAATTATAAAACATGGAGTAAGGTATTTGATTACCTTACAGATGAAGAAAGTAAATTTTCAGACTTGTTGTACAATTATAATTCTCAGACTGAAACTATATATTTTCTAAAGCATACAATAAATACCCATGAATTCTTCTCTAGACTTTTCCACATATACCTATGTGTATACACTGACACAAAGACATTTGGGAACAAACATGAAAAAAATATTTAACTTACAGAATGATTTATGAAGTATTTTTAAAAACACTTTAAGAATTTTTTTGTGGTCCAGTTGACATTTTGGCTATGGTTATTAAGACTTGGAATTACAGCAGTGATTTAATTACATTTGATTGAAGGACTGTGCTTATCTTTGACTAAAATACTGATGGGTTCAACTTGACCTTCTTAGTGTTTGAAATCAATTACTCCATCTCTATTTCCTTGTAGTCATTTTATTAATGGCCTTGAGGAGGTACCCCATTTTCTGAATATAGACCTAACTATGACTTAAATGACTATGCCTCTGATTAGTGAGTGCATTTAGAAAATTCCCACTCCCCTTTGTAAAATGTGTAGGCAGAGGAAGAAGGTGTTACCACTGTGGCTCAGCCACCTTCCTCTGCAAGGGCACACAAGTTCTGTTTAAATGTGATGTATAAGGTGAGTACACAGAGAGGACCTGACCTGGATCATTGCTCTTTTTTCACAATTCCTCTGGGTTTGATCTTTGGAACACTGGTTGAATAAACCAATACTTAATTCTAATGTGGAGGAAACATAAGTAATTCTGTGTTTTCTCTTTCTTTTTGTTCATGGTACAAGTGAGTCACATCACCAGCCTTATTTTGTATTTTATTTTAGAGACAGTGTCTCACTGAGTTTCTTAGTGCCTTGCCATTGCTGAGGCTGACTTTTAATTTGTGATCCTCCTGCCTCAGCCTCCCAAGTCACTGGGATTACAGGTGTGTGCCACCACAACTGGCTAATTCTGCATTCCCCCAAAAAAACATTCTCCCTAATTTCAAACTAACTAAAAAATGTCAGAATATTATGTTTATGCTACTCTTTTCCTTGAAGTCAAAGGAGTAATTAAGTCTATAATTAGTTAATGATTTCACTTAAGTATCTGTTTCTCTCTCTGCATTTCTATGTCATCTCTAATCTCAAAGAGGAGGAGTACTGTGTGTGTGTGTGTCTATTGATACATAATTGTCTATCATCCCTATTTTAATATGTACCCTTTCACTTTATGGCAGTCATTTTTGGTTATAGCATAGGCACCTTGAGTTGAATAGCTCTCTCACTTTATTTTTATTTTTTATTAGTGAGTTATAGTTAAACATAATTGAGATTCACTCTTGTTTATTAGTAAATAAATATTGCATAATTTGCTCCTTTTCAGTCCCCACTATTACCCCCTTCCTTCCCCTCATCCCTCCCCAATACCCTTTCTCTATTCCAGTAATCTTCCTTTTATTAATTTATTTTTAAATTGATGCATTATAGTTATACATAAAAGTGGAATACATCATGATATGTTTATACAAGCACATAGCATGGTTTGATCAGTTGCATTCCATGGTTCCTCCACATTTCCTATTCCTCTTCCCTACCTTTTCATTTTCTTCTACTCTATGGTTCTACCTTTTATTTTCATGAGATCTATGTTTTGAAAATTACTCATTTCTCTTTAATTTCTACATGTGAGGAAAACATTCACCTTTGACTTTCTGAGTCTGGCTTATTTCACTTTGTAGGATGTTCTTATGTTCCATCCATTTGGCAGTACATGACAAAATTTTATTGTTCTTCATGGCTGAGTAAAACTTCCGTGGGTATATATGCCGCATTTTCTCTATCCTTTTCTCTGAGGGCACCTAGGTTGGTCTAATAACTTTGTTATTGTGGTTTGTGCTGCTCCAAACATTGGTATGCATGTGTCATTATAGTTTGCTGAATTTAGTTCTTTTGAAGAAATATCAAGGAATGGGATACCTGTGTCATATGGTGCATTCATTAGTCTTTTTTTATTTTTATTGTAAACAAATGGGATACATGTTGTTTCTGTTTGTACATGGAGTAATGGCATACCATTTGCATATTATACATTTACATAGGGTAATTGTGTTTGATTCATTCGATTAATTTTTCCTTTCCTCCACACCTCCCACCCCTCTTTTCCCTCTATACAATCCCTCCTTTCTCCATTCTTGCCTTCCTCCCACACCCCATTACATGTTATCATCCACTTATCAGCAATATCTTTTATCCTTTGGTTTTTTGAGATTGACTTATCTCACTTAGCATGATATTCTCCAATTTCATCCATTTGCCTGCAAATGCCATAATTTTATTATTCTTTATGGCTGAGTAATATTCGATTGTATATATATACCACAATTTCTTTATCCATTCATCAACTGAAGGACAACTAGATTGGTTCCACAATCTGGCTATTGTGAATTGAGCAGCTGTGAACATTGATGTGGCTGTATCTCTGTACTATGCTGACTTTAATTCCTTTAGGTATAGGCCAAGGAGTGGGATAGCTGGGTCAAATGGTGGTTCCAATCCACGTTTTCTAAGGAATCTCCACACCACTTTCCAGAGTGGCTGCACTAATTTGCAGCCCCACCAGCAATGTATGAGTGTACCTTTTTCCCCATATCCTCTCCAACACCTATTGTTGCTTGTATTCTTGATAAACGCCATTCTAATTGGGGTGAGATGGAATCTTAGGGTAGTTTTGATTTGAATTTCTCTTATTACTAAAGATGGTGGACATTTTTTCATATGTTTGTTGATTGCTTGTAGATCTTCTTCTGTGAAGTGTCTGTTCATTTCCTTAACCCATTTATTGATTGGGTTATTTGTATTCTTGGTGTAGTGTTTTTGAGTTCTTTATATATTCTGGAAATTAGTGCTCTATCTGAAGTATGGGTGGCAAAGATTTTCTTCCACTCTGTAGGCTCTCTCTTCACATTGCTGATAGTTTCCCTTGCTGAGTTTGAATCTGTCCCAGTTATTGATTCTTGCTTTTATTTTTTGTGCTATGGGAGTACTGTTAAGGAAGTCTGATCCTAAGTCAAGAAGTTGAAGATTTGGACCTAATTTTTCTTCTATAAGATGTAGTGTCTCTGGTCTCATTTTATGGTTCTTGATCCATTGTGGGTTGAGTTTGTGCAGGTTGAGAGATAGGGGTTTAGTTTCATTCTCTTGTTTATGAATTTCCAGTTTTCCAAGTACCATTTGTTGAAGAGGCTATCTTTTCTCCATTGCATATTTTTGGCACCTTTGTCTAGTATGAGAAAATTGTATATATTTGGTTTTGTTTCCATGTCCTCTACTCTGTACCATTGATCTACCTGTCTATTTTGGTGCCAATACCATGCCATTTTCTTTTCCTATTGCTTTGTAGTATATTTCAAGTTCTGGTATTGTGATACCCCCTGTTTCATTCCTCCTGCTAAGAATTGCTTTAGGTATTTGGGGTTTCTTATTCTTCCAGATGAATTTCATGATTGCTTACTCTATTTCTGTAATGTACATCATTGAGATTTTAATTGGAATTGCATTGAATCTGTATAGCACTTTTGGTAGTATGGCCATTTTGACAATATTAATTCTGCCTATCCAAGAACATGGGAGATCTTTCCATCTTCTAAGGTCTTCCTCATTTTCTTTCTTCAATGTTTTGTAGTTTTTATTGTAGAGATATTTTACCTCTTTGGTTAGATTGATTCCCAAGTATTTTATTTTATTTTTTTTGAGTCTATTGCAAATGGAGTTGTTTTCCTCATTTCCCTTTCATCTGTTTCATCGCTTGCATATAAAAATGTTTTAGATTTATGAGTCTTCATTATATAGCCTGCTATTTTGCTGAATTAATTGATGAGGTCTAGAAGTTTTATGGAGGAGTTTTTGGATCCTCTAAATATGGAATCATGTCATCAGCAAATAGTGACAGCTTAAGTTCCTCTTTCCCTATTCGTATCCCTTTAATTTCTTTGATCCACCTAATTGCTCTGGCTAGTTTCAAGGAACATGCTGAATAGAAGTGCTGAAAGAGGACATCCCTGTCTTGTCCAGTTTTTAAAGGGAATGTTTTCAGTTTTTCTCCATTAAGAATGATGTTGGCCATGGGCTTAGCATAAATAGCCTTTACAATGTTCAGACTTGTTCCTACTGTTCCTATTTTTTCTAGTGTTTTGAGCATAAAGGGGTGTTGTATTTTGTTGAACGCTTTTTCTGCATCAATGGATATAACCATATGATTATTATCCTTAAGTCTATTGACATGATGGATTACATTTATTGATTTACAGATGTTAAACCATCCGTGCATTCCAGGAATGAACCCCACTGGATCGTGGTGCACAATTTTCTTAATATGTTTTTGGATACAGTTTGCCAATATTTTGTTAAGGATCTTTGCTTCTATATTCATCAAGGATATTGGTCTAAATTTTCTTTCCTTGATGTGTCTTTGCCTGGTTTGGGTACAAGGGTGATATGAGCTTCATAGAATGAGTTTGGTAGGGTTCCCTCCTTTTCTATTTCCTGGAAAACTTTGAGAAATATTGGAATGAGTTCTTCTTTGAAGGTCTTGTAGAACTCGGTTGAGAATCCATCTGGTCCTGGACTTTTCTTGGATGGTAGGTTTTTAATGGCTTCTTCTATTTCATTGCTTGATATTGATCTGTTTAAATTGTGTATGTCCTCCTGGTTCAGTTTGGGAGGAACATATGTCTCTAGAAATTTGTCAATCTTCGGTAATTTCTATTTTGTTGGAATACAGATTTTCAATGTAGCTTCTCATTATGTTATGTATCTCAGTGTTGTCTGTCATGATGTTTCCTTTTTCATCACAAATTTTAGTAATTTGAGTTTTCTCTCTCATTCTCTTTGTTAGTGTGGCTAAGGGTTTGTCTATTTTGTTTCATTAGTCTTTTGATGAATTTCACACTGCTTTACAAAATGGTTGTAATAATTAGCAATTCTATCAATGGGGCTCCTGGGTAAGTGAGGACTTGATTACTTTAAGACATTTTTTCCATGAACCAATAGGCTATGGGAGTGTGGAAGATTTTGCTTTACTGCAGTTGCTACTTAGAAATAACTATTATTGAATAAATGCATTATATATAATATATATATATATATTATATATAAACACAAAGAGTAGGAAGTGCTAATAGAAGTATGTAAGATTAAAATAAATTCACATTAACATGTTACCAACACAGTCAATTTGTATTGTTCTAGATTCTTTTTGTGAATATACAAGCAAATAAAAATGTTTTTATTTTTCTCCTTCAAAAAGTATAATACCATTCTCTGTGTTATGTATTTTAAACATTGTATAGATTTCTTAAAAAGCAGTATGCCTATAAATTTATTTCAGATAAATTTTTTTATTATTAACAAAAGAATTACCTATGGTTAAAAATGAAAACATAAGGAAAAAAAAAGAACAAAAGACCTAAATTTTTTTCTTTCTGTTTGAGTATTTAAATTTTAAAGGATTAGTGATTTAGTCAGAATATTAGCATATACTTTCAATTATCCCCTCAATAAGATTATAACCAATTTCTGAAAATCAAATATGTAAGCTTGTATAAGTTAGCACTTGTGGGAATACCTATGATTTTAAAATATATGTGAAAAATATTTTGGAACTCAATATATGACATCATATATTTTTAAATAGAAAAATAATCTTATTTTTATAATAAAGAATTTAAATATTCTAGAAGATTGAAAAAAGAAAGTAATAAAATTGATTTCCAATCTTTCTCCCAGGGAATCCTAAAAGGTTATAATACAGGTTATATAGAATATCTAAAGGATCTTTAAACTGACAAGAGTTTGTGGAAATAAAAGTGGAGTTGTATAGCAATAAATGTGCAGGATTTTTTTTTTTTTTTAATTTATTTATTTTTTACGTTTACATAGGGTAATGATGTTTATTATATTTTTCCCCTCCCCCCCACCCCTCCCACCCCTCTTTTCCCTCTACACAGTCCTTCTTTCCTTCATTCTTACTGCTCTCCTTAGCCTAACTCTAAACCTAACCCTAAACCTAATGCTAGCCCCTCCCACCCCCCATTATATGTCCTCATCCGCTTATCAGCGAGATCATTTGTCCTTTAGTTTTTTGAGATTGGCTTATCTCACTTAGCATGATATTCTCCAATTTCGACCATTTGCCTACAAATGCCATAATTTTATCATTCTTCATTGCGGAGTAATATTCCATTGTATAAATATGCCACAGTTTCTTTATCCATTCATCAACTGAAGGGCATCTAGGTTGGTTCCACAATCTGGCTATGGTGAATTGAGCAGCAATGAACATTGATGTGGCTGTATCTCTGTAGTATGCTGATTTTAAGTCCTTTGGGTATAGGCCAAGGAGTGGGATAGCTGGGTCAAATGGTGTTTCCATTCCAAGCTTTCTGAGGAATCTCCACACTGCTTTCCAGAGTGGTTGCACTAATTTGCAACCCCACCAGCAATGTATGAGTGTTCCTTTTTCACCACATCCTCGCCAACACCTATTGTTGCTTGTATTCTTGATAATCGCCATTCTAATTGGGGTGAGATGAAATCTTAGGGTGGTTTTGATTTGCATTTCCCTTATTACTAGGGATGTTGAACATTTTTTCATATATCTGGTGATTACTTGTACATCTTCTTCTGTGAAGTTTCTGTTCATTTCCTTAGCCCATTTGTTGATTGGATTATTTGTATTCTTCGTGTAGAGTTTTTTGAGTTCTTTATAGATTCTGGAAATTAGCGCTCTATCTGAGGTATGGTTGGCAAAGATATTCTCCCACTCTGTAGGCTCTCTCTTCACATTTCTGATAGTTTCCTTTGCTGACAGAAAGCTTTTTAGTTTGAATCTATCCCAGTTGTTTATTCTTGCTTTTATTTCTTGTGCTATGGGAGTCCTGTTAAGGAAATCTGATCCTGAGCCAAAAAGTTGAAGATTTGGACCTACTTTTTCTTCTATAAGATGCAGGGTCTCTGGTCTGATTCCGAGGTCCTTGATCCATTTTGAGTTGAGTTTTGTGTAGGGTGAGAGATAGGGGTTTAGTTTCATTCTATTGCATATAGTTTTCCAGTTTTCCCAGCACCATTTGTTGAAGAGGCTATCTTTTCTCCATTGCATATTGTTGGAACCTTTGTCTAGTATGAGAAAATTGTATTTATTTGGGTTTGTGTCCATGTCCTCTATTCTGTACCATTGATCTACCTGTCTATTTTGGTACCAATACCATGCCGTTTTTGTTACTATTGCTTTGTAGTAGAGTTGAAGATCTGGTATTGCAATACCCCCTGCTTCGCTCTTGCTACTGAGGATTGCTTTAGCTATTCTAGGTTTTTTATTCTTCCAGATGAATTTCATAATTGCTTGCTCTATTTCTGCGAGGTACATCATTGGGATTTTAATTGGAATTGCATTGAATCTGTATAGAACTTTAGGTAGTATAGCCATTTTGACGATATTAATTCTGCCTATCCAGGAACATGGGAGATCTTTCCATCTTCTAAGGTTTTCTTGAATTTCTTTCTTTAGTGTTCTGTAGTTCTCATTGTAGAGGTCTTTCACCTCTTTTGTGAGATTGATTCCCAAGTATTTTATTTTTTTCGATGCTATTGTGAATGGAGTAGTTTTCCTAATTTCTCTTTCTGAAGATTCATCACTTATGTATAAAAATGCATTGGATTTATGAGCATTGATCTTGTAACCTGCTACTTTACTGAATTCACTTATGAGTTCTAAAAGTTTTCTGGTGGAATTTCCAGGTTCCTCTAAATATATAATCATGTCATCAGCGAACAGGGATAGTTTGAGTTCTTCTTTTCCTATTCGTATCCCTTTAATTTCTTTGGTTTGTCTGATTGCTCTGGCTAGAGTCTCAAGGACGATGTTGAATAGAAGCGGTGAAAGAGGGCATCCCTGCCTTGTTCCAGTTTTTAGGGGGAACGCTTTCAGTTTTTCACCATTTAGAATGATATTAGCCATGGGCTTAGCGTAGATGGCCTTTATAATGTTTAGGAATGTTCCCATTACCCCAATTTTTTCTAGTGTTTTGAGCATGAAGGGATGCTGTATTTTATCAAATGCTTTTTCTGCATCTATTGAAATAATCATGTGATTCTTAACTTTAAGTCTGTTGATATGGTGAATGACATTTATTGATTTCCGAATGTTGAACCAACCTTGCATCCCTGGGATAAAACCCACTTGATCGTGGTGCACTATCTTTTTAATATATATTTGTATGCGATTTGCTAAAATTTTGTTGAGAATTTTTGCATCGATGTTCATTAAGGATATTGGTCTGAAATTTTCTTTCCTTGATGTGTCTCTGTCTGGTTTAGGTATCAGGGTGATATTGGCTTCATAGAACGAGTTTGGTAGGGTTCCCTCCTCTTCTATTTCATGGAATAGTTTGAGGAGTATTGGAATGAGCTCTTCTTTAAAGGTTTTATAGAACTCGGCTGAGAACCCATCTGGTTCTGGACTTTTCTTTGTTGGTAGGCTTTTGATGACCTCTTCTATTTCATTGCTTGAAATTGGTTTATTTAAGTTGTGTATGTCCTCCTCGTTCAGTTTAGGTAGTTCATATGTCTCTAGAAATTTGTTGATGTCTTCAAGGTTTTCTGTTTTGTTGGAGTATAGATTTTCGAAATAGCTTCTAATTATGTTTTGTATTTCACTCGTGTCTGTTGTGATGTTTCCTTGTTCATTCCGAATTTTAGTAATTTGAGTTTTCTCCCTCTTTCTCTTTGTTAGTGTGGCTAAGGGTTTATCAATTTTATTTATTTTTTCAAAGAACCAACTATTTATTTTATTAATTTTTCCGATTGTTTCTTTTGTTTCGATTTCGTTGATTTCGGCTCTGATTTTAACTATTTCCTGTCTTCTACTACTTTTGGTATTGGTCTGCTCTTCTTTTTCTAGTGCTTTGAGCTGTAGTGTTAACTCGTTTATTTGTTGATTTCTACTTCTTTTTTTGAATGCACCCCATGAAATAAATCTTCCTCTAAGTACTGCTTTCATAGTGTCCCAGAGATTTTGATATGATGTGTCTTTGTTCTCGTTTACTTCTAAGAATTTTTTTATTTCCCTCCTGATGTCTTCTGTTATCCATTCATCATATAATAGTGTATTATTTAGTCTCCAGGTATTGGAGAAGTTTCTGTTTTTTATTCTGTCATTTATTTCTAATTTCAATCCATTATGATCTGATAGAGTACAAGGTAGTATCTCTATCTTCTTGTATTTACTAACAGTAGCTTTGTGGCATAAAATATGGTCTATTTTAGAGAAGGATCCATGTGCTGCTGAGAAGAAAGTGTATTCATTCTTTGTTGGATGGTATATTCTATATATGTCCGTTAAGTCTAAATTGCTGATTGTGTTGTTGAGATCTATAGTTTCTTTATTCAATTTTTGTTTGGACGATCTATCCAGTGGTGAGAGAGGTGTGTTAAAATCGCCTAGTATTATTGTGTTGTGGTCTATTTGATTTCTGGAATTGAGAAGGATTTGTTTGACGTACGTGGATGAGCCAATGTTCGGGGCATAGATATTTATGATTGTTATGTCTTGCTGATTTATGCTTCCCTTAAGCAGCATGTAATGTCCTTCTTTATCCCTTCTGACTAGTTTTGGTTTGAAGTCCACATTATCTGAGATGAGGATGGATACTCCAGCTTTTTTGCTGTGTCCGTGTGCATGGTATGTTTTTCCCCATCCTTTCACCTTTAGTCTATGGGTGTCTCTTTCTATGAGATGTGTCTCTTGCAGGCAGCATATTGTTGGATTTTTCTTTTTAATCCAATCTGCCAGTCTGTGTCTTTTGATTGATGAATTCAGGCCATTAACATTCAGGGTTATTATTGTGATATGATTTGTATTCCCAGTCAATTGACTCATATTTGTTTTTGACATGATTTGGTTTCTCCTTTATTTGGCTATTCCTTTAGGCTAGCGCCTCCTGTTGCTGATTTGCATCGTTGTTTTTCATCTCTTCCTCATGGAATATTTTGCTGAGAATGTTCTGTAATGCTGGCTTTCTTTTTGTAAATTCCTTTAGCTTTTGTTTATCATGGAAGGATCTTATTTCATCGTCAAATTTGAAGGTAAGTTTTGCTGGGTATAAGATTCTTGGTTGGCATCCATTTTCTTTCAGGGCTTGGTATATGTTGTTCCAGGCCCTTCTAGCTTTTAGGGTCTGGATTGAAAAATCTGCTGATATTCTTATTGGTTTCCCTCTGAATGTAATTTGATTCTTTTCTCTCGCAGCCTTTAAAATTCTGTCTTTATTTTGTATGTTAGGTATTTTCATAATAATGTGCCTTGGTGTGGGTCTGTTGTAATTTTGTATGTTTGGAGTTCTATAAGCCTCTTGTACTTGGTTTTCCATTTCGTTCTTCAGATCTGGGAAATTTTCTGTTATTATTTCATTGAATAGATTGTTCATTCCTTTGGTTTGTTTCTCTAAGCCTTCCTCAATCCCAATAATTCTCAAATTTGGCCTTTTCATGATACCCCATAGTTCTTGGAGATTCTGTTCATGATTTCTTACCATCTTCTCTGTTTGTTCCACTTTGTTTTCAAGGTTAAATATTTTGTCTTCCATGTCTGAGGTTCTGTCTTCCAGGTGTTCTATCCTATTGGTTATGCTTTCTATGGAGTTTTTAACTTGGTTTATTGTTTCCTTCATCTCAAGGATTTCAGTTTGGTTTTTTTTCAGTATCTCTAACTCTTTATTGAAATGATCTCTTGCTTCCCGTATTTGGTCTTTTAACTGTTGATTGGTGCGATCATTTAATGCCTGCATTTGCTCTTTCATCTCCTCCTTCAATGCCTGCATTTGCTCTTTCATCTCCTCATTAGCTTCCCTGATCGTTTTAATTACGTACATTCTGAACTCCCTTTCTGACATTTCTTCTGCTCTGCTGTCATTGGGTTTTATTGATGTAGTATCTAGGTTTGTTTGGGACATTTTCTTCCCTTGTTTTCTCATAATGGTCAGTTGTCAGTGGGACCCTGAGATATTGCAGTTTTCCACTATTGGCTTATAGTGTCCCAGTAGATTTCCAGTGTATCACCTCCCAGCCTTCAGTAGCCTGATGTCTTGGAGGAATCTGATAAAGCAGCTCATTCGAAGAATACTGCCCCTAGCCCCCTACTGGTTCCACGTTTTGGAACTGGCTCTGTGCGGAAATGCTCTCACTGTGGGCCTGCACCGTGCAGCTGGCCGTGTGGGAAGAGCCCACTGCCGGAGTGTGGAAGACTACCTTGGGAAGACTCAAGCTGCCCTGCCCGGCTCTGCTAAGCCACCTCTATCTGGGCCTGCCACCCGTGCTGAGCTTTACCCAGTGGGCAGACTCACCCGTGGCTCCACTTCAGTCCGAGTCTCTCAATGCCTCCCCTTCTTAACTCCTGGGTTCTGGAGCGACCGGGGGTGCAGTCTCCCTCTAGGCCGCCATCTTGGATCGCCCCGTGAAGAGAGCCCGCAGCCGGAGTGGGCAGAGCCGCCTGAAGAGGTCTCCGGCTGCCCTGACCTTATCCCTGAGGCTGACTGCAGATCGAGCCTCTCCGCTGGTTCTTTGCAGGAGTACACTGCACTGCAGGGGCTCCGGGACTCGGAGCGTGCTCTGTTCAGACAGGCTCTCACTAGCGGGCCAGTTCCGTTCCGAGAACCTGGAGAAGCTGGCTGTGTCGATTTCCAATCTTAATTCCATCAAGCAGGCATCACATTAGGAAACATTATCCCATTATGTTTCTCTGTATGTGAGCAAATTGAGGCTAGAAAGAGTTTTTAAGTATGTTTTCCTGAAATAGGATCACGTGGAATGTGATATTTTAAAAACAAAATAAACATCGTGGTCTGAATTTAGCAGTAACAGGTAAAAATGAAGAGAAATTGAGGGAAATTACTGAAACTCAGAATGTTTTCCACCACAAAATTTTTTCCTAAACCATCCTTTTAAGATTAAAGAATGTTGCAAAATATTAACAGTTTGGAACCTTTTAAAAACTACATCTTATTTGACTATGGTGTTCATGGACTCTGTTTTGAGGGATGGGACATTAGTAATGTCACATTTCCTTTTTCTTTTCTTCCATAATATCCTTATTTTTGTCAATAATGGTATGATTGTTAAAGTTTATAGCATCTAAATTTGATTCTTTAATGTAGCCTATACATTCTTAGCAGTATACTTCAATGGATGTAGGACTGGCCACTTGTTATTTATACATTGTTTCATCAGTCCTGAGGACTTTATTTCTATTTATCCTGTAACAATAGTTTTAAATTGTGATTTGTCTATATGGGCTTTGAAGAAAGGTTCATGGGTTTTGTGTTCCCCATCATCTCTCATAGTTTAGAATGACTGCCTGCTGACTTTATACTTGATTGATATCATGGCTGCACATAGGGTAACTTCCATTCCTGTAGAATTCTGTAGATACTGGTCCCATGCTTGTGGCATTCAGTGTTATGTGTTGACATCTAGAACTAGTTCAATTTAAAATACATTTATAGCAGTGTTCAGTGATCCATGCCTATAATCTCAGTGACTTGGGAGGCTGAGGCAGGAGAATTGCAAGTTCAAAGCAGCCTCAACAACTTAGTGAGGCCCTCAGCAAATTAGTGAGACCCTGTCTCAAAATATAAAATAAAAATAAAAAAGGGCTGGGGATGAGGTTCAGTGGTTAAGTGTCCCTGAGTTTAGTCCCCTGTACCTCCCCAAGAAATACATGATATATACATATATACATTTGTAGGTGATATTTTATGGCCTAGAGAATTGCCTAAATTTTTCTTTCCTTAATTTTTGAATTCCAATAATTTAACTAGGATGTGTCTTTATATTTAGTATTCTGTATCAATTTGTTTTCCCCTGAATTCTGATGTGCTTTTTTGACCTGAAGATTAATTTCCTTTTTTCCCATGGAAGTTCATTTTTCTCAGTTTTCCACTTCAAAGATATCAATCAGTCTTATTTTTGACCTTCCTTCTCTGTCCATCATTTTTTTACTTTACTTCTATTGCTGTAATTTATTTAAAATTTTAAATATGCTCTCAACATGACTTTATTAAGCCTTCTCTCTGCTAATAATTTCATTATTAGCTATGTGTATTCTATTTCTTAGAGTTATGATTTAGTTCCTTATTATATAGCTTTCATCCTACATTTATTTCCTTTAACTTAGTTCCTGCTCACTGAGGGAGATAGACCCTCCTGGTTAACCACAGTACAGTGTTTCACCGGCTTTATTGTGGCCTAAATCATAGTATTTTGTTCACTTACTAATCAAACCAAAGTCTCAACAGGAAATCTACCTCACTCCAAGTTGTAGCAACACCTAGAGGAACTAACAGACTAATAAACCTAAATGAGAAATCAAGGCGGTTTTCTAAGGTACACTTGCATGTTTGTGGTTGAAGTCTGAAATTCCATTCGAGATCCTTCCCTCCACAGTCATGGTTTTTCCTGAGTGCACTCCAGTTCTGTATGAACCTCTTCTGCTTAATTCAGGGGATACTCTCAGTCCCTCCCATTGGCACTCCACCCAGGGATCTACTGTGTCCCTCACAGGGGGAGACACTGCATCCCTCAGTATTTCTCTGCATCCCCTGCAGAGACACATTCTGTGGGTCTCCCAACAGATACAGTCTATTAACTTTCTATTTTTAAGGGATTAACATTGACCTATCACAACACTTGTGACAACACTTGTTGACCTATCACAACACAGCTGGAAGGAGTTCTGTGGCAGATGGAGTCTTTCTTCTTTACAGAAGTTTTGTCTTTTGCTTTTTGAGATTGGTTTTCTGTGTATAACACAGGCTGGCCTTAGCATCTGGGCTTCAGTCCTCCTTCCACCTTAGCCCCTTGAGTGCTGAGACAAGATGTGCTTCCACACACAACTGTCTCTCTTTTTAGCACTTTGGCCACTCCTGGAATTGTATTTCCTTTGTCACTTTCCAGTTTCTCACATCATCCACACAAACATAAACAGGATAAAGCCTGTAGGATCAAGAGAAGACTGACTGGGTAGTGTGAATATTATCTTTAGGATGCAGGAAACAACTTTCTGACAGACAGTTCTTGCAAAAAGCTACCCAGGGATGACACTTAAAAAGAGAAGCAGAAGAGAACAAATATGCGGTTTCTGTACCACATGTGGGTTTGCTTCTGGGGCTTGCTTTTTGGATCTTTGCTGTCCCTGGGGGCTGGTAGGGGCAGGCAGGTAGAATCCAAGTCACATCCACATGCAGGGCACAGTCCATGACCAGGCTGAAGAGGCTTAGTCAGCAAAGCTAGCAGTAGGATGGGATGCTCCCTGCACAAGGGCTGATGACACACCACAGGGAACCACACATCCTGGGACTAGTCCAGAGCAGCAAGAGATAGATGACCAGAGAATGTGCTTGCAGGGAAGGCAGGGGGAGAGCAGAAGTGTGTGAGGTGGGAAGTCACCGTGGGTGTGACCTCAATGTTTAATATCTGTCCTTCCTCTGAGGACCCACTGAAGGAAGGGACAACTTTCCCAACTGTCCTTACTTTTCATCCACAGGTTCCCTGAGAAACATTTCCTCAGTCTGTCAGGAGCCTTGCTCCTCTTGAACTGAGCTGAAACCTCTCATGTCTGTAGTACCTCAAAGAACAAAGATGCCCCACCCTGCCATAACACAGTCAGCCTGAACTGCTGACAGGCAACCCCCCTGAGTGGGAGGAGGCACAACCCACCTGTTCCTCCAGAGCACTGCAGTTGTACCTCCACCTGTGCTCCCTATTTGAACTAGTGCATGAGTCATGGAGCAGAGAGTGCAAGGACCAAGGGATTCAGTGTCCCTGTTTAGAACTGGAAGATGGGTTAATCATGGTCCCATGACCACACCAGATCAGTCTTTACTGTTCCCTTGCTTAAAACCTGTAAGCTCATAAAAGCATGGTATAATGACCACATGAGTCCAGGGGCTCCTTTGCCCTTATTTGAGAGCTATAATTTTGAACAAGCAGGTACATCTCCTGTAGTGCAGGTAAGAATGAACACAGTGAGCTCACCTGATTTCAAGATGCTTGGAGAAAATGCTGGGTGTATAAAGGACTGACCAAACTGAGCATGTGGTCAGTGAGATTAGCATGTGGACATCAGCTGCATTGCTGAGGAGACTAACAAAACTAAGCAAGCTGGTGGTGTGAGGGTCTTGGGAACCCTAGTGAGTTGGAGGGAAGACTGTCCCACAGTGAAGAAGGTGGAAGTATGAGGGGAGTGTGGACATCTGTTGGGTACAGGAAAGACTGACCCAGGTGGACAATCAGACAGGGTGATGGCAGTGGGTATACCCACTGGGGTATAGGAAAGATTGTCCCAGAGGGAGCAAGCAGAAAGGGGTGTGCAGATACCTATAGTGATAAACAGAAGGATGACCACACTCAGCAAGAAGGTCATGTGAATGCCAAGGTGAATCCATCCTCTGTGTAGGGAAGACTCAGGCACAGTGAGCAAGCAGGAATTGAGTTGCTTGCAGATTCCTGCTGGGGTACATGGACTCTGACCTAGCTGAACAAGTAGGCAGTGTGAGGGGCATGTCCGAAACTGCTTGGGTACAGGGTGAATGACTCAGCTGAGCAAGCAGTTTTAGGAGACTTTGGCTACCTCTTGGTATGCAAGGAAGACTGAGGTACAATGTAAAGCAGGCTGTGTGATGGGCATAGGGAATACTGGTGGGGTGCATGGAAGGCTGACCCATGTTGAGTCAGCAGGCAGGGTGTGGGGCATCTTCAAACATTTTGGGGAGCAGTGCAGACTGGACCCATTGAGCAAGCATGCAGTAAGAGAGGCCTGTAAGCTGTCAGTGTGTGAGTAGTGGAAGAACCTGCTATGGTGCCCTGAAGACTGACCAGTTGAGTAAGCCCTCACTGTGAGGGGTTGGTCATCTTGCAGTGCAGGCAAGTCTGACACTGTTGAATATATGGGAAGTGTGAGTGGTCTTCTTAAACCCTCTGTGGTGCAGGAATTCCTGTCCCCACTGAGGAAGCAGGCAGTGGGAGGCACATATGCAAACCTGTTGAGGTGAAGAAAAGATACCCAGATGAGCCATCCTGCAGTGTGATGGCCGTGTGGTCAACTGCTGGTGTGCAGAAGACTGTCCCACGGTGAGAATGCAGGAAGGTGAGGACATTGGAGAAGCCCCTGGAGTGCAGGAAGCCTGATCCAACTGATCAAAGCTCTGTAGGCAAGCAAGGTGGAGTGTCCAGAAAGCAGATGTACTGGACTCCAGTTCAGGAACAACTTCCAGCATGCTTTCAACCTTGGGTTTGCAGTAGTGTCCCTGGATGAGAGTAGGTCACAGCTGAGAAATGCAGGTCTGAGGGAGATTTCAGAAGTTCCTTCCAAACCAGTGGACTGCATGGGACACCAAGAACCCAACCTGCCGTGCCCTTCCTTTTCTTTTTGGAGTGACAGTTTCTCTGAAGATTCAAGGACATCCTTCTTCATGACTAGGGACATGACCACCAAGACTGTTACCCATCTGGTGCCCAGTGGGTGATGTGTTTGCAGAATGCATAGTCTAGCCCAAGATCTCTGTATCCCATCCAAGCCCCATGGGCACAGCATGTGGTTCAGAGGGCACAGCTGCCACTTCTCACCACATCTGGCCTCCAAGAGCAGCACCACATTCAGTCCCATAAGCCCCAAGACAGACAGTGAGGATCCATACACCTTCAAGAAGCCTAGAAACACCACACCACTCTCAGTCTTCCAGATCCTTATGAAGACATCCATGATGGATAAAAACCATAGCACCTGGGCAGCAGCAGCTCCAGGGAACAAAGCCATGACCACCCCATGTCATCCCCACAATCCAAGCCAGGAAGAAGTACCTCAACAGAGCTACATTTCATAGGACCCTGTGGTCAGTAAAAGGCTAGGTCAGTCTTTTGATACCACTATGCTCCACTGCAGAGACTACCAAGTAGTGGACAGAAGCCACTGTCACCAAGGTCAGTGTCAAGTCTAGCTCAGGCCAGGGGAGAGGGAAGTAGCACAGAGTCCTTACATTTTGTAAGCCCTCATCACCCAGACCCAAGGAAGACTTTCACCACCTGTGATCACTGACATTTGGGATGCAGGCCTCCTCTGCCATCCCAGCTCATTCTTGGAGAAGACCCTGCTCACTGAGGGAGATGAACCCTCCTGGTTAACCACAGTACAGTGTGTCTCAGGCTTCACTGTGGCTCAAATTATAGCATTTTATTCCCTCTAAAAAATCAAAGGCTTAAAAGGGAATCTACCTCAGTTCAACTTGCCATCAAATGCAGAGATACAGAGTACTAAAGCTAAATGAGAAATCAAGGGTATTTTCTAAGGCCCACTTGCATATCTGCTGTTGAAGTCTGAACTCCACTTTGAGGTTCTTCCTTCACTGTCACTGGTTTTATGTCCGCACATTCCAACTCTGCGGGCACCTCATCTGGTTGATGCAGGAAGAGTCTCAATCCTCCAGAAGCCTCCATCCCAGAACCTGCACAACCTACTTTCATCCATCCTGCTGCTTAAGAAGCTGGGAAGGATAGAACTGCACCTCCATTTAATGTGATGCACAAGGTTAGGAGATATACTCAGTATCCTCAGAGGCAGAGATGACTCAGTTGCAGGGTAGTGGCATCTGAATTGGAGCTCTATGCTCATCACCCTGGCCTGGAACTCAGGCAAACATGTTGAGAACATGCTTCTTCCCTCTTGAGCTTCCCTCCCACTGGACATAAAACCCACATATATAAACCAGTGCCCACATTTTCAGTGTCACTTGTGGGAACTGCACTGTCTTCACCTGGCATTGCCCACTGTGCTGGCCATGCTTAGGTGAGCAAGACAGTGGGGCGAAATGGAAGGTGAATGAGAGAAAGCAGACGTCACAGGGTCTTTTTATATGCCACATAGGAAAATCTCTGTGTCTAGGAGGGACTTCCGAGTTCTCTGTGCTGGAGAATCCTGTGTCAGAAGGAACACTGTGCTGGATGATCAGGGCTTCTGTCCTCTGGAGGACTAGTAAGATCCAGGGTGACTGTGGAGGGTATGGGGAATGTCCAAGCAGTACCAGTTTGGGTCACATGCTTCTTAATTCCTCTGTCACAGCTTCCTTTCCTGAGGCCTGTAAGCACTCTCCATGAGGTAAAGAGAGTGCAAGACCCTCTGCTGAGTCCAGAACCATGGAAGCCAGCTTTCACCAGGTGAGTGAAATTTGACTCATTCTGCATACCTTTTGGACAGTTGTAAGTCCACACCTCTTGAGTTATCAGCAAATCCCCCCAATGGGAACTCCACTGAAAGATTTTGCCTGGCCTCTTAGCTCAGTTCAGGGCCCCAGGTCAGTGCAGAGTCCCTAGTTTGGATGAAATGAATGTGCTGAGGTGAACTAAGGCACAGGCTCCTTGACTTGCCTGGTGGGTAGAGCAGGGAATCCTCTGTGGTGGTTTTCCCTTCAGCAGCTTTCCACAGAGTCTCACTTAGAACAGGAATGGTGGAGCATGGACTGAGTCGGGTGCTAGCAGTTGGGGGATCAATGGTAGAGCCCAGGCTGTGTGGAAGGCTCTGATAGCTGTCAAGGTGTCAGCAATCAGACGAGTGAGACTGAGGACTGTGAAATGCAGCTGAGAATGCTATCAGCTCTGTGCCTGGCTGTGGAGCCAGGGCTGAGCAGGCAGCTGACCTGTTCAACGTCACTGCAGCTGGTGACCCACGCTGAAAGATTTTGGACATGTACCATGGACACAGGTCCACCATTTAGGGTCAGGACTGCCCACATGATCCTTCCACTGAACAACTCTGAGAGGCTGACCTGGCATGGTGAGGTGGGAGGCTATTCAACCTATACAATCTGAAGTCAGGGCTGTCTCTGCCCATCAGGCCTCTGGGGTAGTTGAACCACCAGGAGTATTTTACACTAGACTTACCCATGATGATGATGGAACCCAGGAAATGTGGAAGAGACCCACACACCTCCTCTCTTCCCATTTCTTCTTTGCCTTCCTACATGAAGGCTCCGCAATCACAGTGTGGCCAACACAGTGGTGCCTAACTTGAATTGAATACAGATTTTCATCCCCTTCTTGTTTCTTCTGGCCAGTAATGGCTGTTTCCTTCATTGTCCTCTCTTTAGCCAAAAGAAACAAATTCTGGTCATCTGGATGAAGCTGGTTCTGGAGATGAATATGTGCCCATGAGCTCACTTCCCTCCATCCTGCTGGCCATGGAGAGAGCAGGTGGGAATGCCAAGAATAGCCTTAACCCCAGGAGCCCAGGGAACCCTCACTTTATCCCTCCTAGCTGCTCACCTACAGCTCTTCTTTCACACAAAGACCTTGTCAGAGAAAGTGAGATCCACCCTCCCACTGAGGACCACATCTTCAAGCCTGGTCACAAAGGTAAGTACTCTCTTTCCCTGTCCTATCTCTGGACAATATCTAGGCTCTGTCTGATTCATTAGGTATCAGATGGATCTTGGACTTGGGGTGAAGACATTGGGTAAATCATTGAAGCTCAGTTTTTTTTTTTTTTTTTAATTTGTGAAATGGGTAAGTGCCTGCCCCTAGGCTTATGGAAGGACAGCCCAAGGGCAGGATCTTGGGCACTGCAGGTGTTCACTGCAGTCAGATCTGGGCCCTGCTTGGACCAAGAGAAAAGTCCCCCAGGCCCAGGTCTGTGCTGCCTGACTCTGTAGACCAAGACCCATGACAGGGCTCCAGGGCATAAACAGGAGGAAGAGAATCAGCAGAAAGACCCTTGGGTGTGGCTAATGGTGACACAGTTCAAATGTATGGAACTCAGGCTGAAGGGCCTTTGTTTTCACTTCCACCAACAGTGGGCTAACAAGCCTGCCAAGAGTAGTGGGGAATGATACCTGTGACCAGCTCCACTTCATATTCAGCCTTCTGATTTTTCTTTTTAAATCATAAGTGTGGGTAGAAAAACCTATGGCTAGACCATGTGTCCCAATTTGGATCCAGGACATGTGGTTACCAAATTAAAGTTGGAAAAACATATATTTGAGAACATGAAGAACAATGTGAAACCTTGCCTCAGTTTCCCCATGTGGAGAGCTGGAATGACCATGAAGGTTTCCATGAACATGCTGTGTGTCTGCACTTGTGTGTGTTGCTCTTTCTGGTCACTGAGTTCCTGCTTCTATGCCAGCAGAGCCAGCAGCCCTGGATTTGTGTGTCAGCATCCTGGCCAGTCATGCTCCCAGTTGCCCAGGCCCAAGTAAGCATCTGTGTTTGGAGAGTTGAGGGGAGAGTGAGATGACTGGGCTATTGCTGACCAATGGGTCAGGAGAGCCAGACATGAACCACAGCTGCTGTTGGCTGATAGGCATCCTGAAACTGGGTACCCTGGTCTGTGAAGGGGGACAGTTGCATCCTGGTTGAGATATTACTTTGGGGATGGCATGAAACTCAGGCAGCATTGAGGTCAGAGCATGCACCTGAGACTCCTCCTCTTCCTTCCACAGTAGCTGCACTGAGGTCTCCAGCTCCTTTCAGGACCTGTGCCCCACCACACAGAGCACCACCAGCCTGCACTCAGGACCCAGTGAGGGAATGCTCATCCTTGCCAAGAGCTCCCCAGGGCCCAGTCCCTGCTCCCAGTGGCTCTGCTCCCTTGCCTTTATCCAGACTTCCCACCTCCCTTGTGGTAGAGCCTGATGCAAGTCCTTCCTGAGCACAGGGCCCCATCATTAGCTCTGGGGAAGGCATACTTCCCAGGGAAGTCTCAAAGACTCCTGACTGTGGTGCATATGGCAGAATCACTGCCTTCACAGGGTGGTGCTGGGAGCAGGGAGGCACAAGGTGCAGTCCACAGTATGTGGTGAGCACAGCAGAGCATGGAGGTCCTCCCTGAAATCCTGGTATATAGGGCACAACTACCCAGCACCTGGTCACAGAATATGGGTGTCATTGCAGTTCAACATTTGCCAACATGTTTGGAAGCCAGTACACCCATCTTGGATTATTCTGGAAGTGGAAGCTGCCTTCATAGTTGGGGCCAATCCAATCTCATCCTGAGATGCCTGCTGGGACCTGGAAGCTCCCTGGCAGTTACCTCTCATGCATCAAGCTACTGAAGACTGGAAAGTGTGAATAGTATATGACTTATAGTGCAGAATTTTTCTCCTTTTTGGAAATTTTTAAGTTTTTATCTCTTTATTTTTCTTGCTTTCTCTATTTTCCTTCTGTCTACCTGTTTTCTTAGTCTCTTTCTCCCTTTTCTCAGGCTAGCAACCAACTCATTTTGATTCCACTTTAACTCTTCTTATGACCTAGTACTTCTATGTATTCTTTTCTTACCCAATTAACAATTATTCTACACCCCTCCCTATCCTCTTTTTCCACCGTTAGAAACTGTAGATCATTGCAAATCTATTGGCTATATTGTAGATGATACTTAAACTCAACCTCTCTGTTTATTATGACAATACTGTTAATGTATTCATAGGGGCAATTTGGTTTAGGACTATATATTGTCTGTACTGGGTGGTGCACATATCCATCTCAACCTTAAAGAATAGGATTTGGAAAACTGCAGGGTCACTACATCCTGATGGAGCATGGGATCTCCATGTCTTTCAGTCCCAACTTGCTAGATATCAACCTGTTCCACCTGGAATATGTAGTTGTCTCGTGATTTGTTGTGATTTCACAGGAGCATTTATAACAAAGATAGGCATTTCTATGAGAAGGAGCAAAATCAGTGTAGCAATATTATGGATGGAAGTGAATGATTGAATGATCAACAGAAGTGACTTTCTGGAAGCTGATTTTAGTGCAATGATTGCTGAGAGGAGTGTAGTAAACAGGACCTCGGGAAGACTCTAAATTGGGTAAGCTTTCTCTTTTATCTGCTAGCACAAATTTTGCCTAGGGTCATATATCCCCTGAACCATCACCATTTCTGTTTGTGTATTTAATTACAGACAGGGTCTGCCTAACTTTCTTAGGCCCTCCCAAATGCAGGCAGGCTGGCTTGGTACTGGAGAACATATTGCCTCAGCCTCCCCACTGCCTGACAAAGTGAGATCCAGCATCTCCTCTGGGCTTTTCATTTTGGCCAGCTGTCTGCTGGTTAGGATTTTTGAAAGAGAAGGTACAGAGGAGGATTCGCAGTTCGACAGAAGTTAACTGACTGTGGTCAGAAAGGCTCAGGGTTCAGGTTGGATTTATCCCAACAATCTTCTTATATATTCACAACCTGAGCATAAAATGTGCCTCAGAGGTCCCTTCCAGGCCCCTTGCCTTTTTATGATTAGGCATCCCTGGAGATGAAACAACCCACAGGAAGTGGTAGGGGACTGCATTCTCATAAAAATGCTGATGTGGGGTGTTACTCAGACAGTTGTTGGAGAAGAAAGGATGCTCGGGAAGAGTTAAGGACATGAAATTCATAAGGCCATCTGCATAGTCTTAGGGAAGTGGTAACCTTCTGAGGCACACTCCCAGTCTCTGTGAAAATGAAGGGAATGTTGAGACTGGGAGGATTGAAAGTCAAATTCAAGGTCAGCAGGGAAACCCAGAGGTGATAACAAAAGAGAGCTGTTCTTTTCACTGCATTTTCTCACTCTGTTATGCTTTGCATTGAGATATTGTATTCATTCATGAAATTGTGTGAGTGCTGAATAAATATCTGTTTCTTCTGATATCACTCAGGAGCCACATTGGGTATTTATAAACTGACTTTCCTGTTTCATTGTACATCCAGTCACCTCCCTAATAAAACATTTTTATAGTGATTTTCTAATGTTTTTATTTTTTATTGTTACTTCTTATTAGCTGTACATGTTAGTAGGATGCATTTTGACAGACATTCTTAAGCCCTGATTTGTAGAATTGTGTGTAGGAGGTAGTGTTCTCATCTTTTGCATGGATCTTCATAATTTTTTTATTGGGATTTCAGGGGTATGCATCACTCAAGAACACCTATTTGATAAATTCACATTTAAAAAGGATATCTGAAATATTAAGCTTGCAGCATCTTTGTGGTGCATAAATCCAGTTAACATATAAAAAACATTTAGCGTTTTAGAAATGCTTTGAAATCTGTTTTTGGTGGTCAATAATACTCTATCATCCATTAAGTGTTGGTTTTTGTAATGTCTTCTATTTGTGGAATTTTACTTCTATTCCTAATGTATTGATTTATTTTTATCATGAATAGATGCTGAAACTTATCAATTACTTTTTCTGTCTCTATTTACATTATGTTTATTTACCCTTAATTTTATCAATATGTTGTCTGTCATCTTGGGATGCAATAACAAATATCTTAGATCAGGTGTCTTAGGCAACAGGAATTAATTTTTTCATAGTTTTGGAGGATCAAGATCAAAGTCAAAGCACCACCAGATTTATTGTCTGGTGAGTTCCCTCTTTTTGAGTTTCATACAGACACTCTTTTTTTTTTTTTTATTTCTCAGATGATCTTTCCTCAGCACAGACATTCAAATATAAAGAAGAACCTAAAACACTTCTTAAGAAGTTGCCAATCTTTTAAATTAGACACATCATTTATGATCTCTCATAATATAAATTATATCATAGAAGCCCTATATCCTAATATAATCTAAATTATGTGCTAGAATTTCTATATCCACTTACATTTAGGATTATTGGGGTAAAAAATACACTCCATTGAATAACTTACTGTATTGATTGTTCAGTGTGAAAATAATCTTTCCTTCCTATGATAAATTCCATTTGACCATCACTTATAATCATTTTTATTTGTTTGTTATTGTGTTTAGAATTTTTTAGTCATTTTTGTCAATATTTTTTATGAACATTTACCTGTATTTTTAGTTTTTTCTTTCTTGGGATGTCTTTGATTTTGGTGTGAACATGTTACTAACATATACTGAGTTGGAATACATTCCACTTCATTCTTTTATTATATTTTTTTGAAAACTTTGTAAAGTAGTAGTACTATTTTCCTACTGTTTATTTACCAGTAAAATAGTTGGGACATGGGCTTATTTTTTGCAAAAATACCTTAAGGCATTAATCCATGCTCTGCATTTTTAAGTCTTCTCTGTCCTCCTATTTTTTCTTCTTTTTCAGTATTTTGTGTCTTACTAGAATTTTTGTCCCTTTTACCTTATTTTTACTTGTTAGAAACATTTTCAAAGTATTTTTTTCTTAAACTTTTAAATAACATAAATCTGTGGTGACAATCTCTCTTTCCTAATGTTAGTAATTTTAGTCTCTCATTTTTAGAAACTAATTCTTGTTAAGACTTGAACTTTTCTTCAACAGGCCAAGTTTTACTTTATTTGATTTACTCTTTATATTTTTACACTATTTATTTTTGTTCTTAACTTTCTTTTTCCCCAGGATTCAGCTTGCTCTAGGTTTCTTCTTTCTTTTGCCTATTTTGTATGGTGGAAATTTGGGTTATTGAATTGATATTTCTCTGTTTTTATATAGGAATTTATATAATCAATTTTCCTTTAAGCACTACTTTCATTTAAGAAATGAGCACTGAATTCATTTCAAAATTCATGTCATAAATTTTGGTGTCCTTTGGTTTTGTCTTTGTTTCATTCATCTTAAAATATGTTTAATTGATGATATGAATTGTTTTGGAGCTTTTGGTTGTTTTAAAATGTGTTGCAGTATTTGACATATTTTATTGTCAGTACTATTCATTTGATGGATCTTATTCTTTTGGTTACTAAAATTTTATTATATTCTTTTAAATTTATTGAGGCTTATTTAATGATAAACACATTCTCTAACATGAGTAATGTTCCATGTGGACTTCAGAAGAATAAGCATTCTGCTTTTTTAAGGTGGAATTATTTACTTATAACCTATTTTTCATAGTTTTTTTACAGTGCAGCATGAGTCTAGTTCTCTTTTGGTATCAGGCTAATTATTCCACATAGTACTGAAATTGACAGTTTGTTACCTACCTCTAAATTTTTGTTTTAGATTTCTTTGTAGTCAATTGATAATTGTATAGAAATTTCATGAAGGTCTTAGAACAAATGATCCTTCCAACTTTTGTCTATAGGTTCTCTCTCTATCTTGCTCTCTCTGTGCATGTTGGTAGACTTTCAATTAAATTCTGCATTAACCTTCACTTTCTGCTTTTGTACAGCCTCAAGTTCAACTAAGTTTAGATACTGAGGCCTTGTCATATCTTTCCTTCTTGTCACTAAGAATATGTAAGATCTTTTTAAATTTACTATTGCTCTGCATTTTATTTTAATATTTGGACCATATTGTTCAACTTGGTTTCTCATCATGCTATAATTTAATTATTTTTTAATAAAAATATATTTTCCATAATGGTTTTACAAAAGAAAAAAGAGACATTTTCTCTTCTACATTGCCTAGGATCTTTGTTTTTTCTTATTTTGTATATGTATAATTTCAGTTCATGTGTGAAACAAAGCATAGAATATCTTTAAGTATTGATATTTATTACTTTTTACAATATTTAGTCATTTCTATTAATTAAAATTTTTAACTTAAAGAAATGACTGTGACATTTGTGTGTAAATTGCAGTCTTCTTTCAAATTCATTCTGTTTATGTGATCTCTGCCATCACACTACTGCAATTACTGATGTATTTTAACTAACAGAGCTAGTTTTTCAATATAAGATATCTTTTGAAATTATTTCCTATATAGGTTCTCATGTTCATTCTTCTAATAGTCTTGAAATACTTTTCCTTTTTCAAATCTAATAACCTACACATTGGAAATTAATTCAAATTATGATGATTTTAAATCTTAACCTTATTGAAAATCCTTTTCCAAGGATAATGATACCTACATATATTCTACAGACATATAAAGGTTAGATCTTGCTTTATAACTCAGTTTTAAAGTTTCTACAAAATACACTTTGAATATTTATTAATAGATTAAGGCATTGTATTTTCACTATTCCATTTTAAAATGCAAATGTTTTTGCTTTAAATTTCTCACACATTTATATTACCATAGTTTAGATTAGTCTAAGCAGTCCATTTGGAGTGACTAGAACAGCTAGTTTATAAAAAGGCATTAATTTATACTTGCAATAGAGCAGATGTAATCTGTATTAGAGATACACATAACTTACAGACATGGGGCTTCAGAGGGCTCAGCTAAGACTTTACTGCTACTTAGGAATATGGAAATGTGGTGGAGAGGAAATAGTGGAGAATCCAGACTTTGAAATAAACTCTCTGGTAGGTTCAGAAAAATCATCAAACGTGATGGTTATTTGAGGATGAAGAGGTTAAATTAGTGTCTTGAGGAATGAATATGGATGGACAGAATCGTGAGACACTCAGAACTTGTTCTCCCTTTGAACCATCTGCAAGATTATAAAGCCATGCAGGAGAGAGAACCAAGAAGGAAAGCTACCTGAGGACAGAGTGAATTTTCCTAAAATCTCTCAGAACTCTGGAGACAAAAATGAGAGTTCAGATCAGGGATCAACAACATAAAACACATAAACAAACACTTTTCTGAAAAGCAAGAATGACTAAACCAGAGGTCAAGAATGAGCAGAACAGTTTTTCTCTTTCTCTCTCAATCTTATTGAACCAAAATTTTCAGAAATTACATATGTTTACGTACACATACATACATACACAAAAACTTGTATAAAATTTCTGAAGGTTAATCATTCTGCATTTTGTGTAGAGGTTAATATTTTCCATATGATATCCATATTTAAAAAAGTTATTACTAGACCTGCCATGTAACAGACAAGAAAACTGATATTGATTTTAGATACAATTGTGAAATAAAACTAATGTATTCTATGACTGAGTTAGAAAATGTTTCATAAATGAGTTATAGAAAATATTAAAGAAAAACATCATGTGGGATTTTCTTAAAACCAGAACTACAGTTTCCCAAAATAATGCCAACAATGCAGTGAGATAAGAAGACATACAGTGTCAGATAATTATAGTATACTTCCTGCACAAACTTCATATTCATAAGATTTAATCTTCAAACACACCGATAGAGACAATATTTCAAGAGAGAGAAGAAAAAGCTAAAAGTTAAAATAGTCAGTTTATTCAAATGAATATTGAAATACTTAATGAACAAGAAAAATAATAAATTTACTTACAAAAGAAGTGAAGGTTAAAGTTACAACAATATAGCAAAAATGCATTTATCAGGATGACTAACATGAAAAAATAAAATATTTTAAATATTTTTTATGACAGCACTGCACTATGCACTCTCATGTGATACTGGTACAACCTCTATGGAAAGTTATGTGGCATACTTTAAAACTATATCAGATGACCTAAACATTGCACAGCAAGTAAACATATTTCAAATACAAATAGGTATATATCTTTTATCTGCTTAAGAATAGGCATTCATAATAGGATAATTTATTATAACCTAAAAACTATAAATTACCCAATAATGCCCCTGACTAATATAATGGATAAATAAATGTATAAGTATGATGTTGTAAATTTTCTCAGTGAAATATTTTTTATGATCTTAATTAATAACAATATATGGTATGTATAAAAATTGGAAGGGATTACATTTCAAATATATCTGCACAAAATATGGGTGTATGTGGTGATGGATATGTAATTTAGAGAGATTTAGCATTATGCATTATATGCACATATCAAAACATTACACTGCAGTTCATAAATATAATGGATTGGAGTTGAAACTACTCCAATTGTTGGTGGAAGGGGGCAAGTCCTGATCTCCTCACAGTTCATAAAGGAAGCAGTGAAAGAAAAGAAGAATTGGGAGGTGGGTGACAAAATAAATGCTCTAAGATTCAACATTACAAAGTCTGAAACTTGGAGAGACTTGAAAATGGTGTACCAGACTAGAAATTAAACTCAGGACCACAAAAATAAATAAATAAATAATATTTCTTCTAACTCCAATTAGAATGGCTATTTTCAATAACACAAGCAATAATAAATACTGGTGTGGATGTGGCGAAAAAGGCACACTCATACATTGCTGGTGGAGTTGCAAATTTGGTGCAGTCACTCTGGAAAGCAGTATGAAGATGCCTCAGAAAACTTGGAATGGACCCAAAATTTGATTTAGCTATCCCACTCCTGGGTTTATATCCAAAGGACTTAAAATCAGCATACTACAGTGATTCAGCCACATCAATGTTCATAGCTGTTCATTTCACAATAGCTAGATTGTGGAACCAACCTAGATGTCCTTTAATTGATGAATGGATAAAGAAACTGTGTTAGATATACACAATGGAATATTACTCAGCCATAAAGAAAATAAAATTATGGCATTTGCTGATAAATGGATGGAGTTGTAGAATATCTTGCTAACTTAAATAAGCCAAGTCCACAAAACCAAAGGTAGAATATTTTCTCTGATAAGAGGATACACAATGGGGAGGGGAGTGGGGGGGCATAGAATAATGGAGGAACATTGGATTATGTAGAGAAAATTGGGGTGGGTGGGGTGGGGAAAGGAAAGACAGTGAACTGAGATAGTATTACACTATGCATATGTATGAATAAATGAATGGTGTGAATCTACATTGTGTACAACCAGAGGAATGGAAAGTTGTACCCCATTTGTATACAATGAATCAAAATCCAATCGGTAAAAATAAAGAAAAACATAGATCAACACAGAATCAGAATCTGGGGAGCACTCCTAACAAGAGGGCTAGGAGAGCAGCAGAGATGAATCAGGGCATAGCCATGTGGCATAGAGAAAACATGGACTCTGAAGCACAACACACCTGAATGGGAATTTCAGCACTACCATTGCCCAAATGTGGACCCTGTCTGAGTTTTCACATACTCATCTATAAAATTAGAAACTGCTCTATAATAATATTCATTGATAAATAACTAGGAACTAGCACTACTCTAAAATATTACATGGATTCACTCTCTCATTCCTCATGACTTTGCCCCCTAATCAAGGACTACCAGGAGCACATTCATAGCCAAACAAGATTGGTTTACTGACTTATTATAATTTGGAAGACCATACACCATGGAGAGCCACATGACATCTCAGAGAGTGGGTGACAGAAAGGGCTAGGATTTGGACATTCACTTCAGTGATTGGGGAGAGTTCTTGGAAGTGGAACATTGCTCTAGATTTGAAAGAGGGAAAATTAGGGTAATTCTATAACTGGTTTTCTAATAATTCTTATCCAGAAGGCAACCGTGTAAGTTTAGATTTGCAACTGGTAAAGATGTTTTAGTCACTCGTTTTAATCAAAAGAGGAGAACACTTGGTCATTTTTGTGGTTTGGGGAGTGTTCTTAATTTTTCTGTGTTCACACATGATTTTAGAATGTGTAGTCAAGATTTTGTCTTGATTCACTGCAATTGCGGAGTGGCCTTGTCTAACACTGATGTCCTATGAAGGTGTTTATGTACAGCAAGCAAATTCCACAGCTCAGTCATCAATTTCAGGCTAGCTTCCAGCAATACCAATGTCTAACTGATACAGCCAGAGCAGGTCCTGAATGCAATCATTCATGCAATCCTGTTAGACAGTTTCTATTGATCTAGATTCTCCTATTTTCATTGACAAAATATAGTGCATATTTATCATGTGAAACATGTTTTGAAATATGCATGCATTGCAGAATAGCTAAATCAAGATATTTAATATATACCTTAACTCATCCTTTTATGGAATGTGAGAACATTTAAAATCTATTCTCTAAGCAAGTTTTAAGATCACAATTTATTGCTGGGCACAGGTAGAGCACCCTTGGGTTCAATTCCCAGAACCAAAATAAAATAAAATAAAATAAAGAATACAGTATTTATTCTGTAGCTACCATGTTGTACAATAGATACCTTGAATTTATTCTTCCTAAATGGAATCTTATATTTTTTGACCAACATCTCTCTCACCTCCCATGCCAACCCCTGATCCTGCACTATATCTAGAATTTGCAGAAGAAGGACACAAGCTCACTGAGACATTAAATAGATAAATAGGATAAAATCTGGATCCAGAAAGGTACCAGGTACTATTCTAGGTGATACTGAAGTTCTGAGGTATTTGACCCCTCAGTGACAGGTATCATCACCTTATAAGATAATTGTAAATATTGACATCAGTGAATGGACATTCCTGGCTTATCAAAATTCTGATTAAAAGTCAGGGGTATCCCTATTATAATTAACTTGAAAAACTAAAATATTTTTATTTTAAGTTTAATTTCAGTTTTCCAAGAATGTTGCCTTATGAACTGAGTATCTTAGGAGGAGCAGGAAACTTGCTTCTTAGCTAGATTTGTCACTAACCAACTACATGAGAATGAGCTATAGTATTCTATAAAACCCTGTAACATTCTGTTTCTTAAGAGGGTCAATAATTTTCAGTCAAAATTATTATTATTATCTTTTACTGGAAGTAAACCCATGGTGCTTTTTGAGAAAGGATCTTGCTGAGTTGTTTAAAAACACTAAATTAAATTTTCATTTTACTCTAGAGGTAACCATAATATTAAAAGGAAAGTCTAACAAAAGGGTCTCCCTGCTGGGTCAGTAGTGCTGGAGGCAGATACAAAAACATGGCGCTTTCAAATGTATCTTCAAAGGCTTGGTTTGCCTCAGAATACAAACATCATTGTCAAACCACCCATGAAAAACTATAAAAGAAGCAAAACTGCTTTCTGTGTCATTGTGTCATCTCTCCCAGAGCTGGTTATTCTGACTCCAACTCCAGGCTCCTGTTCCTTCATTGTCCCTCAGGCATTCTGAGTTCCATTATCCTTCATCTCACCACTCCTTTCCAATTGATCTTTCTTATTTCTCATCCCTCTCCTCTATGATAACTCACCTAGTTTACAAAATAGATTATGTTGATTTGGATATGCTGATAACAAATCACTGCATTAACCCACTGAGATAATATTTTCACTTAATTTAAAAATATATATATTTTTTTGATAAAGAAATTCCAGGCACCAGAGTAGGGATGGCAATAAATAGATCTGGCTATGTATTTTTAAGGAAAGAAAAAGTGAAAGCTGGTTCTCTGAATAGAAAGAACAGATAAACAGTGCTTGGGTTGTGGCTCAGCTGCACAGTGCTTGCCTAGCACATGTGAGGCACTTGGTTCAATCCTCAACACCACCTAAAAATTAAATAAATAAGATAAAGTTGTTTAGAAAAAACAAAGAGCAGATAAACAATGCTAATTTTGGGGTACTGAAAATAGTTTCACTCACTTACCTCTAAAAAAATTAAACTTATATAACATAATTTTCAGCTTGGACAGGGGAAACTTCTTGTGTCACCAGCAAATAAACACACCAATAATGTGTTTGGTTTCTACACTATCAGAAAATCACTTGTAAAAGTAAGCTACTCTTTAATAAAGTAATGAAATGTAATAAATGACAGTGACACTCACTACTAAGACAAAGAAATGACATTCCAAAGAATAACCTCTCAACTGTTATTCTTGAAAGATTTCAAGAAGAAAACAACAGTAGGAAATATCACCTTAAAACTTGTTTATCAGGAAAAAAAGAAAATATAATTTAATTCTGAATTTGATTCCTGTAAGAACTTCTAAACTTAGATTTCTTAATCTAAGAAAAAACAATTCAAATTTCTAGATTCACCATTTGGGATATGAACTTAACTTTGTTTATTACCATAAGCTGTAATGATTAAGTCTAAAAAGAGGGAACACCCAGGAGTGTAGTTAGAGCACTGGCTTAAATCAAGGAGTCTTTAAATAAGAAATTGAGTTATTTATCTGCAGATTAAGAGGGCTAAGGAAAAGAAGTTGCTCCTCAACTTACTATGGAACTCCCTCCTAAAAACCCATCATGTAAGCAAAAACTGCATCTAATACAGTTAACCTGCCAAACATCATAGCTTAACAACACAGTGACTTGTGATCACAGATCCCCTGTGTTCACATGCTGAGTGGGAGCTATAGTTGGCTGCCACTGCCCAGCATAACAAGAGAATATGATATTGTATATCACAAGTCCAGGGGAAAGATTAAAATTCAAACTCTGAAGTACTGGAACAAATTCTACCAAATGTGCATTATTTTCACTCTATCATAAGGTCAAGAAATCATAGGTCAAATCTTTGGAAGTCAGTGGGCATCTGTAGGTCGTCAGGGTCTGTAGGAGACTTGGAGCAATTTTAAATTTTTTAAAAACCTCCATAAAATTAATGTATTTGTTTACAGGAGTCTACATCAATTACTAGAATTTTTTCATTTGGTTCAAATTCATCACCTCAGGGTTATGTTATTGCTGAATTCAAGTTATAGAGAACAGCAGTTGTGTTTCCAATTAATTTAAAATGAAAAACCTAATTATCATTGAAAGAGTAGTTTTGGTGGTGAAGAGTAGGCAAAATTTTTACAATGTTGAATCACTAGAGAGAAAAAATAGTGATAATTAAAAGAACCCTTGGCAGTGAAAATGTCAAGGACCACTCAGAGCAGACAATGTGTACAATATTTTCCAGCTTTAAAAATAAATTTGATTATGCATCACTTCTAATCATATTTTTAAATCTTTTGTATTAGCTTAGAAGAAAAAAGCAGATTTGATTTTATTTCAAAACAGTTTTATAGTAATTTGATAATTTTTAATATCTACATTTTATATTTCTTCATTTGTACTCATAAGAAAGTAAATTATCAAAATTATTATAGTATAATAGCAATAAACAGCCTTCTCAAATTTATCCATTAAAATATTCCTAAAATAAAATTTGAATATTAATAACTCCCATTTGTATAAAGTTAAAGATAAATTTAAAATAAATTTGAAAACATAAATCAAGTCATTTTAATCATATAGTGATTGCTGAAGAAAAAGAAATAACAAACTTTTTTTTTTTTTTTTTTTTTTGTGGTGCTGGGGATCAAACTCAGGGCCTTGTGCTTGAGAGGCAAGCACTCTACTGACTGAGCTCTCCCCAGCCCATAACAAACATTTTGACAATGTGTTTAAGATGACCTAGTACTTAAGACCTCAAACTACAAACTGTTTATAGAAATCTAAAATATCCACAAGATACTTTAAAGTTTTCCTACATGCATGACCCAAAGTGTCAACAACTAAAGATTTTAAGCTGCAATAATAACTTTTTTGTATTTCCTTAACAAAATCTTTAAAGATTTCACCAAAACACATCTTAGTCTATTTTTAAAAGGATCAAAGGATTCTAGAAATTGTCTCCTTCTCTATATTACATGAATCCACAGTATGAAATGTCAGGTGTTCTGGTTTCTGTTCTTCATATATGCACAAAGATTCAGTGGGTCTGCAACACTCTCAGCAGTCACATTAGGACAGTTACAGAGACTAAGCAAGGAGTCATGTGGACTTTTATCCCACTCAGTCTACACAGTGTTACTGGTTCACAGTTTTGATTAAACTAATCACAAATCACCCTAGTCATAGAATTTTTAATATCTTACATATCTTAAAATCCATCCCTTCTGCAACTCTCTAATATGTCCAGGAAAATCAGAGGCTGAAGAAAGGGACATGACTTGGAGACCTAGAATCCACTGTCAGGACTTCTGACCAGTATTCTGCCACCAGAAGTTGGAGACTGTCTTATTAACAGGTTGTCCCTTCTTATAGCTTTGGAATGCCCCACTTTCTTGGGCCCTTCCCATGTGTTCCCTTTTGACCCTTCCCTGAGGCCTCTGAATGGAGGGTCTGCTCAGATGATGTCAGAGCCATGATGTAATACCCTTCCCACATCCCAGTTCCTTATGGATATCTTGACTCCTAATATGCACATTTCAATTTGACCACACCTTGAACTGCAACCTTACCTTGCTTAGACACCTATTAGTCCACAGCTTTTGGTTTATACTTGGTACTTCTTCCAAGTATATTGTATATATTTTCAGTCCTCCAGAAGGTGCAAGGCAAGTACATGTTATGCCCTTCAATATTTATGGCACTATTAGTATTTTTTTTTTATCCACTGGCCTTTCCAGTTAGTGACTAGAGCATTTATTGCATAATTCTTGATCCCAAACTTCTATCTCTGCCAAGAACATATGGTTCCCAGGCATGGATAGTCTTTAAATCTATTCAAGTCAATGCTTTTCCTACTTGTTCCTGGTTTCTACTGTCCTCTATCAGTCATTAGTAGCATAGCAGACTGGAAATGAAGTCATTTTCACAAAATTGAATTAACTTAATTGTTTTGGCTTTATGCAAAGACATCCCCCCAGAAAACATATAATCAGTGCCACTATTCTGTGATTCCCCTGTCCTTATGTCTGAATCAGAATACAGCTTTAAAAAAGTAAGAGTTGTCACAGGGATAATAGTAATATCTAGACAAGCAACAGATGAATTTATAACTGAATCCATCTGCCCACCTCTGATTACCATCAGTGGTTCCTGTCAAGATCAATTCTTTAAGCCTCCCACCTTCACATTTGAAACACTTGCAAAAGAACACTGCAAAAGGAATAAGTGATAAAAAGAGCCTAAATGTTCAAAAATATCAAGGGTTTCTTAAATAAATGTTGGTATGCCCTTCAATGTCATATTTGGTTTTTATTAAAAAATGTTTTCAAAAGTTTCCCAAACTGGAAGAAAAATTAAAATGCAATATTTTGTGCAAAAGCTGAATGTTTTTTAAAAGATTTATTACAAGATAGCAATGATAGAGAAAGAAGGAAAAGGGGTGGACTAAAATGCTAATGATGGTTGATTTTTGTGTTATCTGTTAAGCACGAGTTATAGTCCACAGTATAAAAGCTGGTTCTGTGGGTTCTGAGCTGTGGATTTCTCATGCCTGACTACAGGCCTGGGACAGTGAGAACTCTAAAAAGAGCTGTAGTGGTCTAGGCAGCTCATCACAGTGACAATAGCATCTTCACAGCCCGGGACACAGGTCATAAGAGTTTGGGAGGAAGAAATGTTACAATGGCAAGACAAACTAGAGTTTTAATCACTTTCGCTTGTTTCCTAGAGTTTGGAAGAACATCCTTGCTGGCAAATCAAACACATTACATTTATCAATGATTTATATAAAGGTGTTTCCTAAAGTGAGTTACAAAATGTTCGAATGCTTTAAGTATGCAGAATCTTGACTAATTTACATGAATTATATGAACTGTTTACACTGAATATTAACTTTTATATAACAGGCTTGTGAGATTTGTCAGTCTATTTACATAAACAAAACTGACATTATCAGAGAGGGAAAATTATACTTAAGCTTTATATATATATATATATATATATATATATATATATATATATATAATCGATATCCTCCTAGAAATTTTGTACCAGTTTTAACTAAGCATTGTGAGTTGCTTAAGACAGGCTGTGTACATTTTCCAGCATACTTTCTAAAAATTCACTTTCTCTCAATAAAAAGGAAGTGTGTAGCCAGGCACAGTAATGCATGCCTATAATCCCAGTTACTCTAGAGTCTGAGGCAGAAGGATCACAAGTTCAGCTTGGGATGCTTATCCAAACCCTGTCTCAAAATAAAACATAAAAAGGGCTAAGGATGTGTTTCCTTGGTAGAGCAAGGCTTCGCTTAATCCCCAGTGCTGCCAAAATGCAGGGGGAGGGGTGGTAATTGGAATAAGAAAGCATCTCATTGTTCTTATATTAGTCTTCTAAATAGTTCCTACTCAAATTTGTGTTCTTTCTCATTGTAAAAAATTTCTTGCAGATATAATACACTACATCAAGGAAAGCACTTGCACATAAAATACACTACATCAAGAAATTTGCTACTCTTAGTGAGGACCAGATCCTTATGGCCAGGCAAGTGTTGCTGCCCTGGATTGAGCAGTACCTGAAGATTATCAGGATCCTTTGGTTTTCTTTGTGTTCATTTTCAGAAATGTTTTGATTTTAGAAAGTCTCAAATAATGACACTACTTCCTTTTTTCCTAGTGGGGTGGGGAGGAAGCAAATCAGAAAAGAATGTCCTCAAACTCTCACCACCAGGTATGAGTGCCAGTCTCCTTCTATGTTCCTATGCTCCACCTTCTCCTATACTGCTACAGATGCATTTTACATGCTTATAAAAGGTTGATCCTCCCCATGTGTCTACCAGACTGTGCTCCCTGTCACCTACTAATGGCCATGGTTCCTGCTATTCCTCTCTCTACTGGATTTTTCCATGCACACCAAAACATACATTAATATTTCCCATTTTAGCAAAGTAAACTCTCCTGGTCCTGCTTTCTACACCATCCTCACTGCTGTCTGTATCAGAAGTCTTCTGAAAGATGGCCAGTATGGATCTTTCTGCAGTTCTATTCTTGCTGTTCTCTTGGCACTCCATTCCAATCAAGTTTATGTCCCCTCCACTATACAGAGCCAGCTCTCCTCAGTCATGGCCTCTCCATTACTATATCTTAGTTATCATCATACAAGTAAATAAGAATCTTAATAGCCTTACCCAAACAAGCTTTTCCCACAGGCTGTCTCATTTCAGTGATGGCAACCATTCTACCAGTCAGTGAAATTGTGGTATTACCATTGCTGCTTTGGTTTTTATAATCTACATCTAATGGTCACAAGTCCCATCAGCTATATCTTCAAAGTATGTCCCACACCTCACCAGTTCTCACCAGCTCTACAGCTACCACACTTGGTCTAATGTCTTTTCTGACTACTCTAGCAGCACCCCGGCTATTCTTGTTTCAACCTCCCTCTCTCCCACTCCCTACCACCACACACATACACAGTCTATTCACAGGACAGAAGCCAATGCAATTCTTTAAAACCACAAGTCAGATCATATCATTGAATGCTCAAAATCCTCCTGTGGAACTCCAGCTCACTAAAATAAAAGTCAAGATGACAACATTTTACCAAGCTCTACAGAGTCTTGTTCTTGAGCACCACTCTGACCTAACCTAATTCTCTCTCCCTTGCTCATGGCACTTGAGTGATGGTGGCCTCCCTACTTTTTTATTTTTTTAACTTTTTTAATTGGCTGTACATGACAATAGAATGCATTTGACACATTGATACCTTTATGCCTCCAAGCCCTTACACATGTTGTTCCTCATACCTACAATATTCTTCCCCAAATAATCACATGATTCATTCTGTCCCTCAGATCAATAACCTCAAGTGTAATATTAGCAAAATGTTACCCTATTATTCCATTTAAGCTTGTAGATTCATATTTTTCCTGTTTTCCTAAACAGTTATGTCCAAAAGTTCATCAAGATAGTCATCCATGCAAAGTGGGGGTTGGGGGTAACAATCCTGTGCATCATGTCATGAAGTAAGGAGGCCAGTAGCACAGGGAACACTGGCAAGGAAACGTGAAACAGATGTGAGAGTCTAAACAGGCAAATGCAGCAGATAGAGAAGAGTTCAGTCTCGCAGGAGAATGAGGCTGGCAACAGAAACAGATATTTCATTAAGATGGGATTCCTCTAATGTGTAAATATGTTAAGGGTAATAGCAGCCAAGCTTCTCACTGTAGGAGAAGGGAGTCACAAATATGGAAAGTGAAAACTAGAATGACCTTGTGGTGCTGGATCAGAATAGGATGCTACAGCTCTTAACTCATGCTTTTAGTATACATAATTACAAAAATGGATATGTATTGGAATATGAATGTATTCATACATGTTACCCCAACTCCATTCACCAGGAAGATACAGAAGCACATGTGGAATCTCATTTTCTGTAACTAATATTAATATATCACTGAAAAGTGAAATCATAGCTTCATATAAAGAGGTACCTTTTATTTGAGTTGTTAATGTTTATATGAAGCTCACATTGTGTATAGAAATTATTACTTCAGCCTGAAATTGATTTGTCTAATACAACATTTCATTTTTGTTTGTACACATTTTGTCTGATTTGTTCAATAAGACATTTCATTGTACACATTTTATCTCTCTCTGATTAAATAAATAATTTCCTAAATCAGCTCGAATTTGTCATCTCTGTAACTGAGGGTAACAACCAAATTGCTTTGGACTAATTTACATCGCAAGCATAGTAGAATTTTTATTCTACATAAAGTATCAAGTATATATATTCACTCAATAAACACTAAACTATTTAACAATGAAAATTACTTATATAATCTGTATACATTTGGATTTAAATCTCATTAAATGTTAAAATAACAAAAACAAAGTAATTGTTAAATTAGCTTCTCTTTTATTATTTTCAGTTCACCTGATAGCTTATCCTTACTCTCATACTGAATCTGGTTTTGTAAAGGTAATTCCAGTTGTGACTAATTTGTTTCACTCTAAAGTTAGCTGGTAAAATGTTTCCAATTCTCAGGCATTTTTTTGACTTATGCCAAAGGCAGCAAAGGCAGGAAAGCTTATATTGACTATGAAGTAATTAAGGAGGTTCAGTCAGTACCTCAGAAGCTACATCCCAGAGGTTCAATGCAATGTTATTTCAGCTCTGTCTATGTTTTCCACTAGAGTGTAAACATTTTTAAAGGAGTGGCTAAGTGTATAGTAAGAATAATATCAACTTAATTAATATATGCAGATTATTTTTAAGTTTCCAAGACCCACTAAACCAAAAACTAGTGTTATCAGTCATGCTAGGCTAATAAGATCAATACTCACACTGTGATTTTTAGATGGTCAGCAGAGGATGGCACACAGGACCTGAGCTCTATGTTCCAAGTCAGGAAGAAGGGCACATTACAAGGTACACATTAACTCTCAAAATTTTATCCAGAAGTGACATTTACCACTCACATTTTATAAACCAATGTAAGATAAATATCTCCATCTAATTACAAAGGTACATGAAAATGCAATCCTAACATGTACCCAAAATGGAGTGAACTGGAATAATTTGGTGAACAGTAATGACGACTACTATAACATACCCTACATTTCACAAATATCCTTCTCATTTTTCCTCCACAAGAAACATATACTACCACCTTCCCACAGGGATAATCCAAAACTCATGGCTTTGAAACTCAAAGTTCAGAACCTTTGGGTGATAGGAGTGGTATGGTCATACCCTGGATGTGACCTCTAAAAGATACAAGGGTTTAATAACTACAAATGCTAATTATCTGTTCCAAAAACCCAATTTACAAGTGAAGCAGAATAGGATCACCAAAATAAATACATTCAAAAAGTGAAAAAAATGGAAGACATAATGTGGAAGATGCTGGTGCCTAGCAGTTAATGAAATCTGCAAGGCAGATCACCTTTACATGAGATAAAAAGTTATTGTTGATTAGGTCCTGATTTTACTTCTTGAGAGTAACACCCTCCCATTTTTCTTCATGGTCCCTGGCTCTACCTTCAAGAATAGAATTCTTCCCATAGTTTCTTCAGCCACATGTAAAGTCAGCACCCAAGATGCACACACCCTTCTTGAAAATTCTGAGTTCCTTTCTTCTGACCTTATATGGCATTAGTTCAAGCCTCAGTGAGTTATCAGTGATTTTTACTCCAGACTAACGGTTTGTCAGTACTACTTTGTTGAAAACATCAAAAAATTTAATCCCTTCTTTTAAGTAGACCAACTCTTTTCTGAGCATGCCTCTGTCGTGTAATACCTTGTCAAATGCAATCAATAGAAGCTATCTTACGTCTTTAATACTTTGCTTAAAACCTCTTCCCTAAGAGTTACAAATTCATTTGGTTCATGATTTTCTTCTAAATCACTGCATGCAAGATTTCTCAAAAATTTACCACAAAAATACACAGATTGTTATACTTCCAACCTCCAAAAGGGATTTTCCCAGGCTATCAAGTTTCTACATCAATACCACAAAGTTTAGGTTTCTATATTATGTCAGCTCTACTTTGGTAATAATTTTATAGAAAATGCTCAATTATGCTTTGGTAACAACTATGCAGTATCTTAGAGCAACAGTGGTTTATTTCTCAGACATGCTACACATCAGCTATGAGTAAGCTTGGGTAGAAGACAGGGAGTGATCTCTGCCCATATGGTCCTCACTCAGAAAACCTAGACAGGAAAGCCCACTTGCATTTTTCCATGTTCACATATCATTTTCTGATGCAAGTCACCTCAAAGTACAGAAGAGTACACTCCTACCTGTGTCTAGAAATATTCAGGGGATAAAACTTACTACTCTCTCAAATGAATTTATTGTACAGGGATGTAAGTGATACATCATTTGAATACCTCCCACTTCATATCAACTCATTAGCCAGGGCTAATTATGCTTTACAGAAGTATTCTCCCCTCTCATATCTCATTTTTCAAGCTGATATTTTCTCTTATAAACACTTATAAGATAGGAGCAAATTCTTTCTTAATCTGTGATAGCTTCTACATAAACAGCTATTGATAAGATTACAATGTGACCTCAGAAAAGTATTGGTTACTTAATCAAAACAATTCTGAAAAGCTTAAAACAAATTAGGAGGACTCACAGATACTGATGTCCAAATTTTTACAAAACAATGATGTGTAAATGACATGTAAATCAAGACATGTAGTACTGCAACAAAGACAGACATACAGATCAGTGGAATAAAATTGAGTGTAGAAGTAAACTCAACATCATTGGGGTAATGGATTTTCAATGAGACTGCCAAGGTCACTCCGTGCTCTTGGCAACAAATGTACTGGGGCAACCAGATGACCACACGTAAAAGAATGAAGTTGGACCCTATGTATCAACTTTATGTGATGCCATGACAACTTTAAACCTAAAGCCCCAAAGACCACCATGGAAACCCTTACTTTAGCAATGTAGTTCTTTCACTAAGCAGGAAATGCTCCCCATCCTGGCTATTTCCTTCATCAGCTGGACCAGGTTCACCCCACCCACTCCTCAGTCTAATTGATTTTCCCTCTCTGCCAGCCCATGAAATTCAAGGAAGCCAATCATACTCATGGGTACCAAGGAATCCCTCATCCTCCTGAGTTCACAAAACCTGACTCCCATACCTTGACTTTTTCTTTCTGTTCCTAGGTTCTGTTCCTGTGTGCCCTGAAGGGAATGCTCTGTTCTCCTTTAGATCTGTAAATGCAGTTAATATTTCTATTTTATTTTACCACCTGATGTCTGGTATCACATTTTTATTCATCTCATAATATTCAGGGTAAGAGATCCCTCACCCAAATATAGGATGAATAAGAGGCAACCAAAATATCCTTCCCTGGAGATAGATACTATAATTAACTCAAAATGAATCTATAACCTAAATGGAAGAGATGAAACTACAAAAATAAACCAACAAGCAAACAAAATACCCAAAGGTGGTAAACATCCATGATCTTGGACTTGGCAAAGAACTAGATATGACAAGAGAGTCATGAACAATGAAAGAAAAAATACTAATTGGATTTCATCAAGATTACAATCTTTTGTGATTCAAAGTAAATCACCAAAAAGTGAAAATACACCTCCCACAAGGGAAGAAAATATTTGTATATCTGATAATGAAGTCATAGTTCAGTCAACTTTTTTGCTGCTGTGACTGAAAGACCCAACCAGAACAATTTTAGAGGAGGAAAAGTTTATTACAGCGCTCATGGTTTCAGAAGTCTTAGTCCATAGAGAGCTGGCTCCATTCCTCGGAGATCAAAATGAGGCAGAACATCATAGTGGAAGAGTGTGACTGAGGGAAGCAGCTCATATGGGATAAGGAAGCAGAGAGAGACTCCACTCTTCAGATACAAAATATATAACCCATAGACATGCCCAAAAGAATTATTTCCTACAGCCACATCCCACCTGCCTCCAGTTATCACTCAGTTAATCCCAATAGGGATTAATTCATTGATTGGGTAAAGACTCTCACAATCAAATCATTTCTTCTCTGAACCTTCTTGCATTGTCTTACATTTGAACTTTTGGGGGACACCTTACAGCCAAACCATAACAACTTACATTGAAAATACACAAACATTTCTCAGAAATTAAAAACAAAAAGACAACCCAATCAAAAATGAAGAGATGATCTGAAGAGATATTTCTCCAAGGAAGATATACAAATGGACAAAAAACTAGAGAAATCAGAAAGCAATTATCCCTTAGTATCTGGAACACCCAGGGATAACCAACATCCATGAATACTGAGTTGCCTTACAATTACAAATGCAAAGTGATGAAGTATTTCCATAAAATTTATGCACTTCATCTTGTGTACTTTAAATCATCTCTAGATTACTCAGAATACCTCCTTTCAATGTAAATTCTACATAGTTGTTTTATTGTATTGTTCAGGGAATGTTGACAAAGTAAAATGTCTGTATATATTCACCACAGTACAATTTTTTTTTCCTGAATACCTTTTACCAGTTCTTGATTGAATCTATAGATATCAAAAACACACAGACATAGAGAGCCAATGGGACTCTCACCACTGGTAGGAATGTAAAATTGTAGAGCCACCTTTGAAAACAGTTTGACAATTCATCCAAAGTTTAAACATAAAGTTACTTGATGACCCATCAGTTCTACTTCTAGATACATACTAAGGGAAGTGAAAATTTATACCAACCCAAAAATATGTAGCCAAATGATGGAAATGATAGAAATGTCCATCAATGGATCAATGCATAGCAAAATAGGGTACACCCATACAATGAAATATTAGTTGGACAGAAACAGAACTAAAGTACTACCACATGATACAGTTTAGATCAATCTTGAAAATATAGTAGATAAAAAGAGTTGATAACAGAAATGTATGTATTAATAGAATACCATCCATGTGAAAGAGCAGAACAGGCAAATCTATAGGTTCAGAAAGTAAGTCAGTGGTTGCTAAGGGCTACAGAGTTAAGGAGAGCATGACAAATTTTTTTTTGAGGTAATAAGAATGTTTTAAACTGGACTATGGTGATGGCTGAACATATTGTGATGGGCTGACAGATCTGGCTCCATAAGAATGTTATATGCCAGACTAAAAGGGAAATGACTAAACAGACTCCATTTTGCTCTGAGACTCCATGTTATGTAGGAAATAAGTTTCTCCCATGGAAACACCTCATCTCTGTACCCATCATCAGGTACTTAATGTGACATGTTTAACAATACAAATTGACAATTTCTATGTATGTAAAAAAAAATTGCTCTCTTTTGATTCCTATTGCTCCTAAGCAATGTACCATGTGAACAGTGATTGTATGTATGTTAGTAACCACTATTTAGTTTGTAACAAGGTAAGGGTCATTTTGACCCACTTCTCCCTCTGTTGATGATCTCATGATGCTAGTTTGTAATTTTGAATCATAGCAACAGACACTTATGATTAATGTGATTTTTGGTATAAGAAGCCCTAAAACACTATGGTCAGGGATGTTCTCCCAATAGCCATTTTTTGGGGCATTGTGTGAGACAGTCAGCTGGCTGACTTAATAAAGACTCTCAAATTTGTCTGTTCTTAAGTTGCATCCATAACAATATCTATAAATACAAAAAACACCATTGAGTCCTACCCAAGTGGGTGAATTGCATGACATGGGCAGAAAATCTCAGTTAAGCTGTCTAAAAACTACAGTGACTATTACTAAGATAAGAATCACAGTATATTTAAGAAAACTGACAAGAATGCACAGATGACTGCTCTGTAATTGATTGTTTTTCCTTTTATTTTGTTTTGTACTGGGATTGAACCCAGCTGCACTTTACCACTGAGCTACATCACAGTCCTTTTTGGTTTTTATTTTAAGACAGGGTCTTGTTAAATTGCTGGGACTGGCTCTGAACTTGTGATCCTCCTGCCTCATCTCCTGAGTTGCTGGGATTATAAGCATGCACCACCATGCCCCACTGATCTGTAATAGATAAGAGAAATTAACAAATTTGGGTTTTAATCCTTTCTTTAAGAAAATTATGTTGTCCTATAAAAATATTTCTTTGTACTAGTATCCAAAGAAATTAGAGCTAGATGATACACTGACCAAATAAATATGGCCTTGTAATTTTTGTGATAAAAAAGAGAAAAAAGGAATATTTTTTTCAAAATTTAAGATTGGAATTAACAAATTTGCTCCCATTCCTTTTCACAACTACTTCTAGTTCTTTGAAATTGGTATCCTCCTTTTAATTTTACTGCCTCTTTACAAAACTTAAACAGAACTTCCAGAAATTATGCACTTTTTAACCTTAGGACAACATACTATCTCATGGACCTCCTAGGGTATCTTATTGTCAATTATTACAAATTTTGCTGAATCTGGTTACATACTATCTTCATTTCCTTGCCTCTTAGAGGGAAAAAAACAGAAACAAAAACCAAAAACTTTTTATCTCCAAAGTAATTCTTCGGATTTGAAATCTGCAGCCCTTCTGCTACTACTGTCCATAAAAAATTCTTTCTGCTTCTTCCTCTCCCCCTACTTCCTCCCTTTCTCTCTGGATATCAAGTCACTTTAGGACACTGATTTGTAGTTAAGAATCTTGTTTAGTAGGCAGGAAATCAAAGTGAAGGAGATAGATAGTCTTGGGGAAGTTTTGCACAGGCAACAGTGAAATCTGAAGTATTTTCCTTGCCCTTCACCTGTCAGCTTCTCATTGATGGAAAGAGCTGTCCCTCTGAGTCTAATGGACAAATAACAGTAGATTCCTGGACCTTGGCCTCCCTTTTATATGTTCTATGCTATCACTTTTGTTAATTTTCATCTAGAGATAAGTAATGAAATTTTGAACTTGTAAATTTTCCACTTACTCTGATTTAAATTTAATTAAGTTATAACTATTTACTTCCTAATATGATTAATTTATTCCTTGAGGCCCCTATCTATACTTACTGCCTTAATTTTCTTATTTTTTACCCATTCTTCAACCCACAGCACAGAAATTGCTATTGATCTGGTTTGTATGTTGCAAGATTCAGTAGCTATTTTGTGATTTTTTTTCTTATTAAACTTTTCAGCATCAATAGCATGCTTACCTACCATCAATGACTGTACCAGTGAATCAATGAATCAATGAATGAATGCTATTTGGAGATCACACACTAGTAACTGACAAGACTTAAAAATTCTTGAAGTTCATTCTCAAATTTGCTGAGTTCAGAGAAAGTAATTTCTATGGGTAGCTGATTTGCATTCATTACCTTTATGTTGTTTACAATTGCACTCTCAGAAAGTCATTGATCTTTTGTGTGTCTTCCCCCACACACCCATTTATCTACACTGACTAGAATCAAGAAGGCTTTCATTGCTAAGGTGATAGTTTGAAAGTAGATTCTGTTTTCATTTGGATCTGATTTATTTTCTGGATCTCCTAACCATCCACTTTTTGGATTTTCATACTGATTTTATTTGTTCATTTTTTATGTTTTAGTATCTTAAGCCTCTACAATTTATTTTACTGTGGTCTGATGCATGACTTTTCAAACCATTTTATCACCATCCTGGATACATGGCTAGTGTGTTAGCAATAGTTATCATTTGTGGTATTCACTAAATATCTCACCTTATTTTCTTACAGACATATGGTTTGTTGCTCTTTTCATTTTGACTTTAGGCACAGTCATTTGACTTCTATTGGCTAATGCAATAAAGAGGAGTGGGAGATGTCATCATTGGATAGATGCTTTAGGATTAAAACTTCCTTCCACTGATGCAGTGTTTACACAGAGCTAATTACTGTAATTGACCCAACCAGAGAATGTTCTCTATCCATAAGGAGGGAAATTTTTATAACATGGAAAGATTTTATGATCCAGAGATGACTGTTTCCATTCTTCCTCTTTCTGAATGGTAGCATTTATTTGGGTTATCTTGTCCCTATTCTACCATTATGTGTATTGAGTGTGTGGAATGTAGACAGATTGTCCTATAATTTTTAAGTCTTTGGATCAAAAGAAACTGAACTGAGACCTAATTTAAATTTTGTTTGTTTGTTTGTTTGTTTTACAGTACTGGGGATCATACCCAAGACCTCTACCATGCTAGTCAAGTGCTCTACCAGTAAGCTACATACCTAGCTATCTAATTAGAATTTATAACATATCACTCTCTGTATTTGTATAAATCATTATGCATGACCCAGGAACTGGACTCAACTTTGAAGTTAATTCAATAGCTATACATAAATTAGGAGGTGATCTCTTTTCTTGAGATGATAATGAACCAACCCAGAAAGTGGTTTTGGAAATAAGATAGCCATCCAACTGTGGATCAGTGACTATATGATAAGTAGAGCTTCCCTGATGACCTGGTTTGGAAATGTTCTGGAAGTGAGAATTAACTTCAGTTGTGAAGCCAATGAACATTTTGGTGTTGCTTTATACCATAACATAACCTAGCTTATCTTGACTACTATGACCAAAATAAATAATCCAGTCTCCCTTGGAATTAGCTTGGATTTATGAATGAATTATTGTGAATTAATTACTTTCAGACATAGCCTATAAACCTCACATGTATGATCCTCCTTTCTTTTTACCCAGTTACCAAATGAACACAGAGAGCTCTATGGTTCTCTTAAAGGTAGAATGATAAAATCAAAAGTTCCTGCTAATTAAGAACTTCTGTTTTAACCTTCAGTTCATTTTTTTTTAGGTTGAACCATGGATATTTTGGATTGCTATGGATTTAATGTCTATGTTCCTCCAAATGTTATATATTGAAACCCTAACTACAATGTGATGAAAGTTGAGATGAAGCATTTGAAAAGTAATGTGCATAAGAAGAAGATCAAGTTTTAATGATGGCATTACTCTCCTTTTAAGAGGGGACACCAGAGAGCACTCCTTTGCATGCACATGCGCTCTTGCAAGTGCTTTTGTGTTTGTTCATGTGCTCTTTCTCTTTGCCATGTGATAGCACAGAGAAGGCAGCCATCTATAATCCAGGAAAAGAACCCCTCACCAGAAATCACATCATCCAGGTACCTTGATCTTGGACTTCCAATCTTGAGAAGAGTGTGAAAATAAATTTCGGTAGTTTAAACCACCTAGTCTATGGTAATTTTTATGGCAGTCCAATTTAAGAGAGGGATTTGTCTCTTAACAATCAGTATTTCACTAATAAATATATGCTGTGTAAGTTATTTTTCACATAGCACTTTGATTGTGTTTTCTATTTCTAGCATTACTTCTCTCTAATTCACCATGTAAAATTATGGCAGATTAATCCCCATAAAGTAAATCTCTAATTATGTTCATCATGAGTATTCTTCTTCAGTTACCACATAAAATCCAATCCTGTCTTTTCTTCCTTTCTTGGACTGTCCTTAACATATATCTTCAATCTTACCTCTTAATATAAGTTTATATACCTTATACTACAAATCATATACATTGTATACCTCATATCCTTTTTAGTACTAGTAAAACAAAAAGCACATGTGGGCCATGAAGCAATCAGCAGAGCAATGATTAAAGAACTGAATTGAGTTCCTTTTCCTCCCCACTCCTTCCCATCTCACACAAACACCTATCTCTCTAGCTAGCATTCTTCTGCAAAAAACACAAATCACCAGGATATAATGAAACATGTAGTAAAGAGAAAGAATTGCATTTCCTTCTCTATTGAGCTGTCACTTTTTTATGGTAGTTAAGTGAGTACTCCATAAGGTACTTTTTGAAAAAAAAACTTGAACAAAATATTACATCATCATCCCTACTCAGAATTACTCTATTAGTTGTAAAATGTTTAGAAAGGTACTTTTTATACAAGCATAAGCTGTCATAGGTGTATTTTGATGTGATCAAACAAGGAGAATGTCTTTTTCTTTTATTTTCATTATTTTCTATGATTATAAAATTTTTACAGTTGTGACATCCAGAAAATATATATAAGCAGTAGCTGAGAGACAAAGTTACAAAATGCCTGAGCAATAAATAGTATTTATACACCCATGAAACAGAGATGGTCATTTTATTGAAAAATGGTCAGTCTGGTAAATGAATCTTTGATCCTATGTGAGCAATGTCAAGGCTAAAGTGCTCAGAATGAGCTTAGAAAGGAATCAAACTACTCTTACCATCCATCAGCACCACTCCTTGCTCCTTGGAAGAGCTCCAGAGCCTTCCTAAAATGTTTCCTTCTTTAGTCCTTCATAGTTGAAATAGAAAAACTCCTACAAAGACACAAATTACTGAAACTGATTTAAGAAAAACTCAAGCATTGAAAAGACATAGAAAGTAAAGACAATGATCAGTAACCATAAGCATCACAAAGAAAGCCCAAACCCAGATGTCTAACTAGCAAAGTCCTCCAAATATTTAAACAGGAACTAATTTCCATCCTTCACACTTTCCCACAAAACAGGAAGGATCATGTCTCAATGTTTCTATGAAGTATTTCCCAGGTATTAATGCTAGATAAAGACATCATGAAAACTACAGACCAATATTTTTATGAATATCAATGGAAAAATCCTGAACAAAATAATTATGCATTGCTTAATGACAGGGATAATTTCCAAGAGATGCACTGTTGGGCAATTTTGTCACTGTACAAACAGAGTACATTTACACAAACTAAGACTCTCAAGGCATTATGAGGCAGTATAGTCTTATGGGAGCATTCTCATGCATGCAGTCAGATATTGACTGGGATGCTGGTATGAGGTGCTCGATAGTACTAGTAAATCATATCCATAAATACTAGTACTAGTAAATCATATCCATAAATATTATCCAGATGGATATCCAGAAATCATATCCAGAAATAATATCCAGATGGATTAAACACATGACAAGTTAAGTTTATTCCAGGAATCCAAGAGCAGTAACACACCATATCAAGAGAAAACAGGACAAAATTACATGGTGTGAACAGATATAGAACAGCATATGGCAAAATTAAACACTCATTACTGTTAAAAAAGACTCAAAAGACTAGAAAGAGAGGGAACTTCATCAACCTTATTAAACACATTTATGAAAAATCCACAGTTAGTATCATACTTGATGGTGAAAGATTGAATGCTTTCCCTGTAAGATCAGGTACAAGATAAGAATGTCTGCTCTTGCTACTTCTATGTAGTATTGTACCGGAGGCTCTAGGCCAGGACAATTGGATAAGAAAATGGAATGAGAGCCATGAAGTTTGGAAGAGAAGAAGTAAAATTTTAAATCTACTTGTAGAGAATATGAGCTTGCATATGGAAAATTCTAAGACAACTGCTAAAACTCTATTTAAAAGAATAAATTCATCAGGGTCACAGGAATCAATATATATATGAAAAAGAGATTCTAGTTTGATAGAGTAGCAATCAATCAACTGAAATGAAATTAAAAATTAACACATAAAGATAAGCTTGGGAATACACCTTAAAAAAGACAAGCGAACTGTATACTCTGAAAACTATAGAACACAGTGTGAGAATTTAAAGAACATCTAAAAGATATGAGATCATATATCAATGATTTCATTGATATGAAATGTACAGAACAGGCAAACCTGTACAGAAAGTGGACTAGTGGTTCCCCAGGGCTGGGTGGCATGGTGTGGTAGACTTGTGGGTGAGAGGTAAGTGGTGAGGTGCTTCTTTTTGCAGTAAAATATATCCTAAAATTGGTTTTGGTTATAGCTAAAAAACAAATATATCAAGAGTCATAAATTTTGCCTTTTAATTGGGTGAAAAATCTCATGAAAGCTATTTAGAAAAAAATAATTAACAATATAAAATAACTCCTGTCAGAATGGCAATTATAAGAATATAAGTAACAATATATTTTGAGAAGGATATGAGAAAATAGATTCAATCACACATTGCCAATGGGACTGCAAATTGGTGCAACCACTATGTTAAAGCAGTATGGGGATTCCTTAGAAAACTTAGAATGGAACCAATATTTGAACCAGTTATTCCGCTACTCAGTTTATACCCAAAGGACTTAAAATCAGTATATAACAGTGATGCAGTCACATCAATGTTTATAGCAGCTCAGTTCACAATAGCCAAGTTATGGAAGTAATCCTGGTGCCCATCAACACATGAATGGATAAAGGAAATGTGTTATATAGACACACAATGGAATATTACTCAGTCATAAAGAAGGATGAAATTACCATATTTGCCAGTAAATGGAAGGAACTGGAGAATATCATGTTAAATGAAATAAACCAGTCCCAAAAAACCAAAGTCTTAAATGTTCTTTCTGCTTTGTGGATGCTAATCCATGACAAGGGAGGGTGGGGAGGGGAAGAATAGAAGTACATTGGATTAGACAAAGTGGAATAAATGGAAGGGAGCACTGAGGGGAATAGAAAAGACAATAGAATTAATCAGACATAAATTTCTTATCCTTGCATATGAATACATGTCCAGGGTAACTCCACAACATGTACAACCACAAGAATAGAATCCTAAATAGAATAAGTTACACTCATGTATGTACAATATGTCAAATACACTCTACTACTGTCATGTATATCTAAAGAGAATCAAACATATATATATGAACAGTTTTATAGAATTTGCTACTTTCTAATATTAAAATTTATAAGTTCTTATAATACATTCTTTAATCATATAACTTGCATTTGCTGTATATCAAAAATGTTGAGTTTGCCTCATATCAATTCTCTTCTAATTGTATATTTAGTATCCTAAGCAAAATAACTAGGGAAATTATCCTTGCTAATAGATCTTAAGTTGTTTTACATTCCTCTTTAAACATATTTTGTATTTTCTTTTCAATAATATATATATTTTTTAGAGAATGATCAAACTATACCATACACATGTATGCCTATACCATAGTAAATTTCAAATTTACATACATCCATATTACAATAATTAAAAAAATAATAGGGGAAAGATAAGTAAAGATTAAGGAAAGGAAGAGGGAGGGGTGGGAAAGGGGAAGTAACCCAGAGCAAATTATATTATGTGCTTGTATGATTGTGTAGAAATTAACCCCAATATAGCATCTATAATAAAATGATAAAAAAGAAAAATAAGACCTACATTTCAAAACTTGTTTTCAAATTTAGGTTGTTGTGCAGGTATTTTAAGCTTTATTTTTTTATATATCCTACTTTATTTTTTGCTTTTATTTGTGCATTATAGTTGCACCTAGTAGTTGGGATTATTTTAACATGGTCATACATGCAGGAATTTCATTTACTCCACTTAAGTTCCTAGTGACCCCTTTATCCTCCCTCCTCCCTATTCCTCTTTTTCTACTCTAAAGGTTTCCATAACTCATTTTGTTACCACACCCAGTTTTTAAAAAAACCCTTTGTCTTAGAATTTAAATATTGTATGTATTGCTGAATTCTTATGCAGATCCAAAGTAACTCCTAGCAAAACTGAGATGTAGGATATTTCTGGCCTTCTTGCTTTCTATCCTAGTAAATATCTACCTTAAACACATCTCTATTTTGACATCTACCTCCATGAATAAGATTGACAAATTTTGACCCTATATAGATGGAGTATTTATATAGTATGAAAGTGTCTTTGGTTTTTAAAATATATAATAAGATTCACCAGTTTTTATATGTAGAGAGTTTGCTCTGTTTTATCACTATGCAGTATTCTATGGCATATATATTGTTATTTAATCAGTCTATTGCTGAAGAATGTTTTGGTGATTAGAAATTTGGGGTTACAATAAGCTTGCTGTGAACACTCTTGTTCATATTTTTTGTGGGTGTGTGCAACTCATTTTTCTAGGGCATATATTTAGGAGTAGTACTGCTGGGTCATCAGGAAAATGTATAAAACTTAGTGGATACCACCAGTTTTCCAACGTAGCTTTCACTAATTTACAGTTTAACTATCAATGTGTGAGTTTTATTCTATAGCCATACTACCTTATCTCCTTGAGTTTTAATTTACTTTTCTCTGTGATTAATGCTACCAACCACCTGTTGGGCTGAATTAGGCCCATAAGTTTGAGGTTGTTGGCCTTTGTCTAACATCATTTGGCCACTCTTCAGTTTTCCCCAGTTCTCCTTGTGTCCCATCCTATGAATGTCGGTGCCCTCGAGTTCAGTTCTCAGCCTACATCACTCCCTTGGTAACTAATTAAGACATATTTTTGAAGTTATAAATTTCTAATTTTTATATTATGATCTCTCTCCTGAATTTCTAATATATCTACTATTTATGCAGATCTTGTCCATCTCCACCCTTGAAATTGCTCTGCCTTTGTCTCAGAAACTTCCTTATTTCAGTACATGGCAACTTTATCCTTCTGGTTATTTAAGCCAAAAAAGTTATCTTAGGCTATTGGTTTTTACTTGTAAGTAAATCCTATCAATTCTTTAAAAGCTTGTGTTGGGCACAGCTGATTCCACTGTTTGCATTGCTAACTCACCGTAGCAGCCTCCTAGAGAGTCCCACAGCTTCCACACTAACCTAGCCTGTTTTAAAGTAGCAGTCTGAGAGATGCTTTTAAAATATAGATCATATCTGTTCTCAAAATGTGCCAATGGTTTTTAAATTCACTTAATTTAAAGCTAAGAGGCTCCTCTTGTTTCTGAGTTAGTATTTGCTTTAGTCACTCACTGATTGTAGCCCTTTGGGGTTCCTTGCAATTTCTGGAGCATTTAAGCATAGCAGTGATATTTTTGCATGTTTGTGTTCTTGAATGGATTTATCCAGATGTCTGCATGGTTTGCTCTGTAAACAATTTACTTGTCAATGTTCCTTTATTTCATTTTATTTATTTACTGACTTACTTATACTTGGTGCTGAGAATCAAACCCAATGCCTCACATGTCAGGCAAGCACTCCACCATTGAGCTACAACCCCAGCCCTTGCTCTGTAATCTTTTGTTTCTCACAAAAGACCTGAAGTTTGTGAGGTCATTCCTCACTACTCTCTACCATACTACCTTCATCCTGCACTCTCCTATTTTATCTTGTATAACTTTTATAAAAAATATTTGTGGTATCTTATGCTTTGTAGTTTATTTCTATTGAAATATAAGTTCCACATTAAGGGCAAGGATCACTGATTTCCTACAATGAGGCACATGGGAAGTGGTCAGTAAGTATTTAAAGAATGAATGAATGAATGCTGGAAAGAGCATGGGATTTAAACTTAAACAGTAAATATTGAACAAACTCCCAGCTGGTATTTTTAGTGATGTGAATTTCAACAATTTACTTCAACAGTGTCTCTAAGACTCAATTTCTGTAAAAGAGAATTTATTCCTCATGACATTATCTTATGATGTAAATAAAATGTTTATGAAGGGCTTATCACAGACATTCAGACACAGACCTGTCCATCTATCCCTTTCCCAAGAAAACCCCTGATAGTTTTTTACAGTATGTTCAATTTTCTTTTGAGCAGTACACATTCCACATTTTCAAAGTTACAGAAAAAAGAGTTTAAAAACATCATGAGGGTCTGGGGATATAGCTTAGTTGGTAGAGTACTTGCCTCACAAGCACAAGGCCCTGGGTTCAATCCCCAGCACACACACACACACACACAAAATAAATAAATAAATAAATAAATAAATAAATGAAAAAAGAACACATCATGAATTTTTTCAAGAATTCTTTCACTTTGCTTGATGTTTACTTCTCAAGCAATTTTAGATAACTGCATCTGCTTTAAGCATGCAAGATTTAAATTCCATTTCCTGCTAAATTGGGACTATTCTTTTATTCACTTCATTTTTTAAATCTGAATATCAATATTTTGATTATGATAAAATAAATCTTATTTTAGATGTGAGAAAATACATGTCAAATTCCACTTTCAGAATATCCCTCAGAATGTTATGCTTATGTTTGGTCATATTTCAGAAATACTTTACATGGAAAATACTAATGTACTTTGTGCTTTTCACACTATTCTGATTTTCTGCTTTTGTACTTTACATTTGGAATATCTTTCCTATGTACTTAAACCACAATTAAAAACTTTTACATCCTTCCTTTGTCCTTTGCATTTTCTGAAATGCTTTCAAAATAATTATATCCCAAAAATATAACTTAAAAAAATGCAGCAAGAAAGTCCTTATTTTATAGTAATAGAAGGGGTAAATAAGGACTAAAGTGAAGCTATTGACTTATGAACTCTTTACAAAGTCTCTAAGATCATCTATGACAATTGAACACACTTTAAAAGAATATTAGATAAAACTCTTATTTTGATTGTGATTTACTTGTGTGTTCAAACTAAATAATTAGGTATAATTTACTGCTTGCTCAAAATTAACAGAATATAATAAACTATATTTACAACTCAAATTGACAAATCACTTTCTAAAGAAAAATTATCTCCTTTATATTATCATAATTCTATGGAGTATAGGCAAAGAATGAAGTGATATTGTACCACAGATGGCTATTAAAAGCAATATGGGGATAATTTGAATAAGATGTACATACATAATTTTTAAAAAATCAGGGTTATTTTCTCTATAATGTTAGCTTGCAAATGAAGAGAATCAGCCCAAATCCACATATTGTAAAAGCTTTTCTCTTCAAAATTTTACTCTTCCGTGTAGATACTTCTTCCATTAATGGTATATGAGTTTGATCATTTGCTCGTTCATTTTGCGGCTAATATTTAGAATGGAAAAAAGAGTTAATATACAAAAAAATGAAAATAAGACATCTTTTAAGATCTGAAAAATACATCCATATTAATTCACCTGATATAGAGGGAGGCTACTCAAGATTCTAATGGAGATTTAAAGTGAACACATCTTGAAATACAGTTTTTCACCATCATCCCATTAATGTAAATTATTAGTTTTACATTAAAAATAAATACTTTCATAGATTATCACATTTTAAACTGGTATTTTTATGTCCTGAGATAAAGTTTCTTTAATTATAATTTAAATTTTGTATTTTACGTATAAGGAATAACAACTGATACTTATTCCTTTCATATTAAACATCAACTAATGTCTTAAGAAAGAGTGAACCATTCTTGTAACAAATCTACAATAGATGAAACTGAACAAAAATTGGAAGAAAAGATGCTTATGATAGAAATAAATACTTTATTTAAATATAGAAAAATATGTCAACAAAAACTGAAGTGGTCCTTTAACAAATAATGTGTGAAAGAAGCCTCATTCAGTGTGGGGATGGGAAAATAGGGAGACAGGGATGAAGGCAGAGAGAAATAAGGGCAGAAAGGAGAGAGAAAGGGAAGGAGAAATGGCTGCTGTGTGAGTCAACAGGAAGAGAATAAGTAGAAACCAAAAGATCCTGGAAATAAAAAGAATCAGTCAGATTTATAGAGTAATATTTATTAGAAACATCCTGTGTGGGAGTGGTGATATAAACACTTTCAAATCACCAGAAGTAATAGCTTCTAAATTCTAGAGTGTAAATATTTAACTTAAAAAGCCTGCAAAATTAATTTTAAACTTATAGCAGAAAAACAAACTACAATGCCACTGTCAAGACTGTCATCTTGGTGTAACTTCTAAAAAGCTTCACTCAGCAACATTTCATTTTGACACTGATGCTCCATTTACTGAATCCTGAGACAGTTATTCATTTTTTTAACCAAATTACTTAGAATGACCCTTTCTGATAGGAGCTGTTACTGTGCTGGTTTGAAAGAGAGTGATGTGGTGTTAACGTCTAGCCTTGACCTCCCCCACCCTTTCTGTTACCTCCACAGATTTATCTGTGATAACTCATGTTTCTTTTTTTCTTTAAATCTTCTTCAGATATTATTGGTAAACTTTGAAACATTATAAATTTAACAAGCATAATAATATATTCCAAACCTGGAAGCCATAACAATTCCTAAGTTAAATCCCATTATGATAATTACTACTTGAAAACTAAACAAAAGAAAATTTCAAATGTTTGCTCAAAAATTAAGGTTTTCCTTCCCAAAGAACTGAACCTGATAATATTATAAACTAATAAATGTGTTCTAAAGACTATTCCTTATATAGAAATCTATAAATTCTAGATACACAAGATCACTGAAAAAGAAGGCCTTCTATGTAGCTAAATAAAGATAAAAAACATCTTGCCAGGCACAGTGGTACACACCTATAATTCCAGCAGCTTGGAGGCTGAGGCAAGAGGATCAAGAGTTCAAAGCCAGCCTCAGCAATGGTGAGGCTCTAGCAACTCAGTGAGGCCCTGTCTCTAAATAAAATACAAAATAGGGTTGGGGATGTTGTGTAGTGCTCCAGTACCCCTAAATTCAATCTCTGGTACCAAAAGAAGAAAAAAAATGATAAAACTCTTTACAGATACAAATTATCACAATAAAAGTTTTGATGCCTGATTGCAGTATCTATGTTTTAAAGTCAATAAGTCTCTAAAGCATTGTTTCTTAATTTTCTTCATTTCAGAAAACTCTGGTTCTCTCCCCAATTTTATCTCAAGGGTTACATATTCTTTCCCCACTTATCCACTCCATCTTTGTAACTGTGAACTGGAGAAAACAAATTAATAACCAACCTTGAGGAAAGTATGTCTTAGGGAATTCCCTACATTTAAAGCTGATGCTATTGGAAGGGTTGTGGCTCAGTGGCAGAGTGCTCACTTGGCACACATGAGAACCTGGGTTTGATCCTCAGCATCACATAAAAAATATAAATATAAAATATTGGTATTGGGTCCATCTACAACTGAGAAGATATTTTTAAAAAACTGATGATTTGTAGGAAGTTTCTGTACAAAAATTCTTCTAAATTTTCCTTGGATCCCCCTGAAAAATATCACATTAAGTGAAAATAAATTCTTCTAGATAAATTAGAGATAAATGGAGCTATAATTTTGAAGATCATAGGGAAAAAATTCATTTAAAAATTTTATTACAACAAACAGCTAAAACAACTGTGAGTAACTAAAAAATAAGTTTGTTTTTGCAGGTCGCTCATTTTCTCACTAAAACTTCCTTCACTAAAACAAATTTATATTGGTAATAGCTTTTAATAACACTCAACACACTGCTTTGTTTCAACTTTCATTTGGGTCTCCTGTCACTTCCTATTTTAAACAATTAAATCCCCTTTAAGAACAAATGGGAAGTTCATTACAGGGACTGGTTTAATTGTTGGTCTTATTCATTTTCCTTTGCTTGTGGGTAATAACCCAGTATTTTTCAAATAATTAGTATGCAAAGGAAAAATATTAATTTACCTAATTTGATATTACATTGATTTACCAGATCAGTACTTTTTACTGAATTATCATGAACTTATTTGTAGTGTTCTTCAGCATTCAGATTTTTTCATTTAATAATTTTGTTAGAACACCTTATGAGAATTTACAGGCAATTCAGTAATGATATTCTGTACAGCCATTGTTAAATGACCACACTATTTGCTTAATTTCAGAAGAAAGTTGACGAACTCATCACCACTAAAGAAAGGAAGCAAATAAATAGAAATCACTTAAGAGCAATTTACTTCCTTCTACTGCTCTAGATACAAAGTCTAGTTATAAAATTAATAGATCCTTTAAATATGTTTATAGATTAGGTAATATGTATTAGGAACTGAATTAGTTCTTGAATTATACCAATTGAAAAAGGGGAAAATAAGTTTTAAATCTTAAGGATCTCATATTTCAAGATGAATGTGGATGTTTTTCAAGATGGCGGACTAGAGGGCAGCTGCATTTCTGTTGCTCCAGGATGCACGATTCAAAAGAGGAGATAGTGAGAGACTTGGGACCAACTCAAAGCCACCGGGTCAGTCTCTCCCATTGGGGAGGTGTCCCGGATGGGGCGGTAGCCCCGGAATGCAGGGAACTTTGTGAAGTAGAGTTGCCCGGTGAGATGCCCCTCCCCCCACTGGAGCGGAAAACACGGACCACTGGAATCATCGTAGAGGAGGGGGCTCAGCACAGCGCTTGGACTTGGAGCAACCATTGGGGCTCTGGGTGGCTGCCTGAGGAGGAGCTGCATGGTGAGCTGTTTGGACTCAGAACGACCGCTTCTGAACACCAGGGGGTTGCCCGGAGGAAGAGGAGGAGCGCGGCGGGTCGCTTGGTCTAGGAGTGACTGCATCAGAACTACAGGCGGCTACCTGAGGAGGAGCTGCGTGGCGAGCTGTTTGGACTCAGAACGACCACTTCTAAACACCTGGAGATTGCCCAGAGGAAGAGGAGGAGCGTGTTGGGTCGCTTGGTCTAGGAGTGACTGCATAAGAGCTACAGGCTGTTGCCAAAGGAGGAGCTGCGTGGTGAGCTGCTTGGACTCAGAACAATCACTTCTGAACACTGGGGGTTGCCCAGAAGAAGAGGAGGAGCACGGCGGGTCGCTTGGTCTAGGAGTGACTGCATCACAGCCACAGGCGGTTGCCAGAGGAGGAGGCAAGTGGTGAGTAGTTTGGACTCAAAGCGACTGCTCCTGAACACTGGTGACCTGCCTGGAGGAGGAGTGCGGTGGGTCCCTTGGTCTCTGAGTGACCACTCCTGAACACCCGGGGGGCTACCCCGAGGAGGAGGAGGAGCAGGGTGGGTCACCTGAACTCCCAGTGACTGCCTAGGGCTATGGGCGGTAGGTGGGAGGAGGAGACAGGAAGTGAGTTGCTTGGACTCCTAGTGACTGCGTTGGAACACCGGGCTGCTGTCCAGAAGAGGAGGTGTGTGGTGGGTCTCTGGGTCTCAGAGCTATTGTATGGGGCTCCAGGTGGCAGCTCAGAGGAGGGGCCACATAGCCAGGCGATTAGGTGCAGAGCAGGGTCCCAGAACCTAGGCGGCTTCTTGCTGGAAGAGTCGCACAGAGACATGCCTAGGGGCAGAGTAAAGTATCCAGGACTGCGGGCAGATTCTCTGAGGAGAGGCAGCCTAAGGAAACTCATCTGTGAAGGGTGAGGCTCCCAGGCCCAGGAGGTAGGTCTGGGCCCCTGGGAACGTTGCGGAGGAAGATAGCCCAGCCCAGGGAGTAGTTGTAGATTGAGGAGAACCTCTAGGAGGGGAACTGACCAGCAAGACCTTCCCACCGGGTGAGTTGTCCCTGCCGGTGAGGTTTTCCCACAAGGACGGTAAAACCAGAGACACAGGCACCAACAGGCCTTGCCTCAGCCCGGAGCCTAGTTCCCCTTTGGATGACCATTGGTCAACAAGTGGAGGCACCTCTGCCCACTATCAGGGAAAATACCCCACCTGAGGGTCACCAACCCTAGAGAGGCAGCTTCCTTGTGGAGCACTGCATCATCAACTTCCGCCAAGACTGCAGGCTACTGAAGGATAAGAGTGGATATACTAGCAATCTTCAGGGACATTATAGGTCAATAGAGGAAATCTGCAATATGTTAATGACCCACTGATTCCTGAACAATATGAGAAAACAAGGGAAGAAAATGCTCCAAACAAATCTAGATGTTACATCAATAAAATCCAATGACAGCATGGCAGAAGAAATGACAGAAGGGAGATTCAGAATGTACATAATTAAAATGATCAGGGAAGCAAACGATGAGATGAAAGAGCAAATGCAGGCATTGAATGATGAGATGAAAGAGCAAATGCAGGCATTGAATGATAGCACCAATCGACAGTTAAAAGAGCAAATACAGGAAGCAAAAGATCATTTCAATAAAGAGTTAGAGATATTGAAAAAAAACCAAACAGAAATCCTTGAAATGAAGGAAACAATAAATCAAATTAAGAACTCCATAGAAAGCACAACCAATAGGATAGAACAGCTGGAAGACAGAGCTTCAGATATTGAAGACAAAATATTTAAACTTGAAAACAAAGTTGAACAAACAGAGAAGATGGTAAGAAATCATAAACAGAATTTCCAAGAACTATGGGATATCATGAAAAGGCCAAATTTGAGAATTATTGGGATTGAGGAAGGCTTAGAGAAATAAACCAAAGGAATGAACAATCTATTCAATAAAATAATATCAGAAAATTTTCCAAATCTGAAGAATGAAATGGAAAATCAAGTTCAAGAGGCTTATAGGACTCCAAATACACAAAATTAAAACAGACCCACACCAAGGCACATTATAATGAAAATACCTAACATACAAAATAAAGATAGAATTTTAAAGGCTGTGAGAGAAAACAAACAAATTACATTCAGGGAGAAACCAATACGGATATCAGCAGATTTTTCAATCCAGACCCTAAAACTAGAAGGGCCTGGAACAATGTTTTTCAAGCTCTGAAAGAAAATGGATGCCAACCAAGAATCTTAAACCAGCAAAACTTACCTTCAAATTTGACGATGAAATAAAATCCTTCCATGATAACCAAAAGCTAAAAGAATTCACAAAAAGAAAGCCAACATTACAGAACATTCTCAACAAAATATTCCATGAGAAAGAGATAAAAAACGAAGAAGCAATCAGCAAAGGGAGGAATTGTCCTAAAGGAACTGTCAAATAAAGGAGGAACCAACATGTGTCAAAAAAATAAATAAATAAATAAAATTTAAAAAATGAACCAAATGACCAGGAATACAAATCATATCTCAATAATAACCCTAATTGATAATTGCCTGAATTCATCAATCAAAAGGTATAGACTGGCAGATTGGATTAAACAGAAAGATTCAACAATATGTTGCCTGCAAGAGACTCATCTTAAAGAAAGAGATACCCATAGACAAAAGGAGAAAGGATGGGGAAAAACATGGACTCAGCAAAAAAGCTGGAGTATCCATCCTCATTACAGATAATGTGGACTTCAAGCCAAAGTTAGTCAGAAGGGATAAAGAAGGACATTTCATACTGCTTAAGGGAACCATAAATCAGCAAGATATAACAATCATAAACATCTAATGCCCCAAACAGTGGCTCATCCATGTATGTCAAACAAATCCTTCTCAATTTTAGAAACCAAGTAGACCATAACACAATAATACTAGGAGATTTTAACACACCTCTCTCACCACTGGACAGATCTTCCAAACAAAAATTGAACAAATAAACCATTGATCTCAATAACACAATCAACAATTTAGACTTAACAGACATTTATAGAATATACCATCAAACCAAGAGCGAATACACTTTCTTCTCAGTAGCACATGGATCCTTCTCTAAAATAGACCATATATTATGCCACAAAGCTAATGTCAGCAAATACAAGAAGATAGAGACACTACCTTGTATTCTATCAGATCATAATGGATTGAAGTTACAAATAAATGAAAGAGTAAAAAACAGAAACTACTCCGACACCTGGAGATTAAACAATATGCTATTATATGATAAATGGATAACAGAAGATATTAGGAAGGAAATATAAAAATTCTTAGAGGTAAATGAGAACAAAGAAACATCATATCAAAATCTCTGGGACACTATAAAAGCAGTACTTAGAGGAAGATTTATTTCATGGGGCGCATTTAATAAAAGAAGTAAAACTCAAAAAATAAACGACCTAACACTACAGCTCAAAGCCCTAGAAAAAGAACAGACCAACACCAAAAGTAGTAGAAGACAGGAAATAGTTAAACTCAGAGCTGAAATCAACGAAATTGAAACAAAAGAAACAATACAAAAAATTGACAAAATAAATAGTTGGTTCTTCGAAAAAATAAACAAAATTGATAAACCTTTAGCCACACTAACAAAGAGAAGACTGAGAGAAAACCCAAATCACTAAAATTCGGAATGAACAAGGAAATATCACAACAGACACGACTGAAATACAAAACATAATTAGAAGCTATTTTGAAAATCTATACTCCAACAGAATAGAAAATTTTGAAGACATCAACAGGTTTCTAGAGACATATGAATTGCCTAAACTGAACGAGGAGGACATACACAATTTAAATAGACCAATTTCAAGTAATGAAATAGAAGAAGTCATGAAAAGCCTACCAACAAAGAAAAGTCCAGGACCAGATTGGTTTTCAGCGGAGTTCTACAAAACCTTTAAAGAAGACCTCATTCAAATACTTCTCAAAGTATTCCATAAAATAGAAGAGGAGGGAACCCTCCCAAACTCATTCTATGTAGTCAATATCACTCTGATACCTAAACCAGACAGAGAAACATCAAGGAAAGAAAAGTTCAGATCAATATCCTTAATGAATATCAACACAAAAGTTCTAAACAAAATTTTAGCAAATCGCATACAAAAACATATTAAAAAGATAGTGCACCATGATCAAGTGGGTTTCATCCCAGGGATGCAAGGTTGGTTCAACATCAGGAAATCAATAAATGTCATTCACCATATGAATAGACTTAAAGTTAAGAATCACATGATTATTTCAATAGATGCAGAAAAAGCATTTGATAAAATACAGTACCCCATCATGCTCAAAACACTAGAAAAAATAGGTATAGTGGGAACGTTCCTTAACATTGTAAAGGCCATCTATGCTAAGCCCATGGCTAATATCATTCTAAATGGTTAAAAACTGAAAGCATTCCCCCTTAAAACTGGAACAAGGCAGGGATGCCCTCTTTCACCACTTCTTTTCAATATCGTCCTTGAAATTGTAGTCAGAGCAATTAGACAGACCAAAGAAATTAAACAGATACGAATAGGAAAAGAAGAACTCAAACTATCCCTATTTGCTGATGATATGATTATATACTTAGAGGAACCAGGAAATTCCACCAGAAAACTTTTAGATCTCGTAAGTGAATTCAGTAAAGTAGTGGGATATAAGATCAATGCACATAAATGTAAGGCATTTTTATACATAAGTGATGAATCTTCAGAAAGAGAATTTAGGAAAACTACCCCATTCACAATAGCATCGAAAAAAATACTTGGGAATCAATCTAACAGAAGAGGTGAAAGACCTCTACAGTGAGAACTACAGAACACTAAAGAAAGAAATTAAAGAAAACCTCAGAAGATGGAAAGATCTCCCATGTTCTTGGATAGGAAGAATTAATATTGTCCAAATGGCCATACTACCTAAAGTGCTATACATATTCAATGCAATTCCAATTAAAATCCCAATGATGTACCTTACAGAAATAGAGCAAACAATTATTAAATTCATCTGGAAGAATAAAAAACCCAGAATAGCTAAAGCAATCCTTGGCAGAAAGAGAGAAGCAGGTGGTATCGCAATACCAGATCTTCAACTCTACTACAAAGCAATAGTAACAAAAATGTCATGGTATTGGTACCAAAATAGAAAGCTGGATCAATGGTACAGAATAGAGAACATGGACACAAACCCAAATAAATACAATTTTCTCATACTAGACAAAAGGGGCCAAAAATATGCAATGCAGAAAAGATAGCCTCTTCAACAAATGGTGCTGGGAGAATTGGAAATCCATATGCAACAGAATGAAACTAAACCCATCTCTCTCACCATGCATGAAACTAAACTCAAAATGGATTAAGGAACTCGGAATCAGGCCAGAGACCTTGCATCTTATAGAAGAAAAAGTAGGTCCAGAGCTTCAACATGTCGGCTTAGGACCAGACTTCCTCAACAAGACTCCCATAGCACAAGAAATAAAAGCAAGAATCAATAACTTTGATAGATTCAAACTAAAAAGCTTTTTCTCAGCAAAGGAAACTATCAGCAATGAGAAGAAAGAAACTACAGAGTGGGATAAAATCTTTGCCAATCATTCTTCAGATAGAGCACTAATCTCCAGAATCTATAAAGAACTCAAAAAACTCTAAACCAAGAATTCAAATAATCCAATTGACAAATGGGCTAAGGAAATGAATAGACACTTCACAGAGCAAGATCTACAAGCAATCAACAAACATATGGAAAAATGTTCAACATCTCTAGTAATAAGAGAAATGCAAATCAAAACCACCCTAAGATTCCATCTCACCCCAATTAGAATGGTGATTATCAAGAATACAAGCAACAACAGGTGTTGGTGAGGATGTGGGAAGAAAGGTACACTCTTACATTGCTGGTGGGGCTGCAAATTAGTGTAGCCACTTTGGAAAGATCTGTGGAGCCTCCTTAGAAAACTTGGAATGGAACCACCATTTGACCTAGCTCTCCCACTCCTTGGCCTTTACCGAAAGGACTTAAAATCAGCATATTATGGAGATACAGCCACATCAATGTTCAAAGCTGCTCAGTTCACAATAGTCAGATTGTGGAACCAACCTAGATTTCCTTCAATTGATGAACGGATAAAGAAACTGTGGTATATATATATATATATATACAATGGAATATTACTCAGCCATAAAGAATGATAAAATTATTGCATTTGCAGGCAAATGGATGAAATTGGAGAATATCATGCTAAGTGAGATAAGCCAATCTCAAAAAACCAAAGGACAAATGATATTGCTAATAAGTGGATAATGGGGGGTGGGAGGGGTTAGTGTTAGGGTTAGAGTTAGGGTTAGGGAGGGGGTCAAGAATGGAGGAAGGAAGGACTGTATAGAGGGAAAAGTGGGGTGGGAGGTGTGGGGTGGAAGGGAAAAATAACAGAATGAATCAAACACCATTACCCTATGTAAATTTATGATTACACAAATGGTATGCTTTTACGCCAAGTACAAACAGAGAAACAACATGTATCCCATTTGTTTACAATAAAAAATAAATAAATATATCAATAAATAAATAAATAAAGATGAATGTGAACACTAAACTATAACATTGTTACCTAAAGGGATACATGAACAAGAAAGATAAAAGTACCAATATTGAATATCTCCTATATGAAGAGACCACTAGTTATTTTTACATATATTTTTTCTTACAATCCTCACCAACAACTAATGTTAATACTAGTTTATAAGTGAGATCTATACCTGAACTTTTAAAGGATTTTAAAAAAGAAAGTATACAATCAGTCTTTTGTAGAAGAATGTTTATTAGCAGAGTGATGTGGCTTAGAGGAACACAAAAACAAAGGTAGAGAGAATCACTGGGAGACTAATAGAAAGATGCATTGAAGAGATGATGAGGCTTAAACTAAGGATCTGTCTGTCTCCTTGGAAGGAGGAGGTTGAGTGGTAGTTTAAGACACTTCTGGCGTAAGTTGAAAAATCTCATGATAGATTGCATGCAAAATAATAGGAAGAAATTGGAATGATTCTCAGTTATTTGCTTTCCATTAAAGTTGGTGCCAAGCAGAGAACTGAATTTGAGGATGGGTGGTGAGGAGAATAGGGGATGGAGAGAAAACACCATGGCAGAATAATTAAGAGCACAGACTCTTGCATCAAGACTCATGCTGAGTTCGGAATCAATTTCCACAATTACTAGCTTTATGACCCCACACAAGACTAATCTTGAGTCAAATGTTTCCATATCTCTAGAATGGTGACAAAAAGACTTTCAGAAGGACTGCTGAGGCAATACAAAGAATTTTGTCTTCCAAACAGCTGGCATTCAAGTAGACTTAATTATGGTAATGACTGCAATTAGGAAGAGAGGCAGGTGGTAACCACTAGTAAGCAGTAGATAATGCAGGTCTTACAAGGATATTTACTCTGAGGTCTACAGATTCTTGAGTTTACATACATTCAGAGGTTCACTGAGTTCCGTGGGGAAAAAAATTACATTTTTATTTTCACTAACTATTATCTGGAATTCAGCCTTTCTTGTGAACATATTAACAAATTGCAAAAATAATTAGAAAGATCTGTGACTTGGTCAACATTAGAAATCAAAATTATGGTCACAAAGATCACAGAGAAAAAGGGCATGCTGTGAAGATAGGGGAATTGATCAAGGGAGAACAAAAAAGATATTAAAGGAAAATTAGCTTCAGCAGTAGAAGAAAATAAGGAGTTAAAATTTACTATGAATTACAATATGGGGGATGATTTCAAGATGAAAAGTTCAAGCACAATAAATAGGGTAACTACCAATTTTCACTAAGAGAAGAACTATTGACTAGATTAGTTTCAATAATATAAACTAATTTACAGTGAAAAGTACCAAGAAACACAACTCAAAAATTAAGTAAACAAATTATGTGAACAGCTAATTCAGAGAAAAAGAAGCAAAAATCAAAATGATAATAAATATGGGAATATAAAATATTATATTCTAGCAAAATGATAAGAATTAAGTAGACCATTAACATTAAGAGTTGACAAGATTATGAGCTAACCTTTCTGGAGAAGGTTTTAATAATATCTACTAATATAAAAATGTACACAAAATCTATTATTAAAGAACCAAATGACACTTTTAAATCCAAACAGAAATTCTTAGGTGTAGAATTATTTCATTATAGAGCATATAAAGTTTCTTTTCCACCATAAAAGCAAGGTCAGTCTTAAGTAAAATTAATAGGAAATTTTTCTTTAAGACCAGTTACAAGAAAATATATAACATTTTCAATTAAGAAAAGTCTTATCTGTTACCTTGAAAAAATTTGGTTGGAAATATTATTCATAAAATATAAAATTTATGAACATAAAAACCATATATATATATATATATATATGTCACTGACAAAAAGACCTTACAGTTGCTTTTGATAAGCAAATTGAAAAAAAAATATATATATATAGGAAAAGAAAGTATTTATAAAAGCATTTTCAAAAAACATGTAATTTTTTATTCCATTTTTCCTTTCTGATCTTTACTATAGAAAGAACAGAACTTAAAGAATATAAGACATTATTGCTACCCAAGACATAGCACTAATTGCTTGTATTTTTGTTTCCATGTGATATTTATATATACTTACAATTTAGATATTAGTGTTCTTTCAATATGCAAATTGTTTATTACTAATTAAAAATAACTACTCAACAAATAATTCATTAACATGAAATATATTTCATGAACTCAGGAAAATTATCCATTCAGAGTTGCCACTGGAAATATCAAATGATATGAGTTATGTAATTCTAGTAGATGATTTACAGATATACATGTGGAATATTTATTAGCTCTTATTCTAAAAAAAGGAAGGAACTCAGTAAGGAACTCAGATCAAATGAGCAAATATTATTAGCAAAATCACAGTTTTAATCAATATAAAGAAAATATATACATTTCTTTTGACATTATTTTCAGAGTCACTGAGTACAGACAGCCAAATCATGCAAAACAAACACTTCAGAGTACCATTTTTATCATATACATCGAAACCACACATTATATAACCTACATAACTTTGAATGATAGCCCTAATAATTTTGCACCTAGTTATTAAAAATAAGCAAATATGAGACACAGGTATGACTTATTTAAACAAATTAGCTGTGTCTCTGTGTTTCTGTGTGTGTGTGTGTGTGTGTGTGTGTGTGTGTATGTGTGTGGTGTGTTTTAACTAAGCTAACTATAACCAGGTCCATCCTTGTCAGAGGATTATAGCTTAGGCTCCAGTAACATGAGGCCTGGTCACGTGACTTGCTTTGTCAAATAAAATATGATTGGAAGTCACTGTGTGACTTTTGAACACAAGCTTAAAAAGTCACCAACTGGCCTACTGGTTCTGCTGTTTGACTAGTGTATTTCTTTTTTTCCTTTGCCATAGAAAGAGCTTATCAGAAACTGGGATTGCTCCTTTAGCCTTTCGCAACTAACAATATGGAGAGCTACCACAGTTATTCAATAATAACTAAGAAATAAACTTCAGTGTTAGAAGTGACAGAGATTTAAAAATTATTTGTTATAACACAATGTAGCACACTAATATAATACACCATATTTAAAATTTGAAATCAAGCATTAAGATAAAATTTAAAATCTATAATAAAAGCATTATATTTAGGTACTATGTACTCATTGTAGAATATCTGAAAATGATTCAAGCATCAACATTTTTACCACCCAAGGATAATAACTGGTATTAATAACTGAAAATAACTGAAAAATATTCTACAGTAGTATTTTCTTATAATACACATTTAATTCCAGTATTTTTGTTAGGAATGTACACAAACAACATTGTATTTCACATGTTATTTTACATTGTACTTTTTATGCTTATTCTGAGTATGTTTCCATGACATCAAGGTTCAAAATAATCTTGATGAAAAAAAAATTTTACTGATGTAATCTAATTCAACTATGTTTTTGATGTTACATATTTAGTTTTAATATTTTTATATGTTCTAATTAGTATACATGACAGTAGAATGCATTTTGACGTATCATACATAAATGGAGCATAATTTCTCATTCTTCTGGTTGTATATGATGTAGAATTACACTGGATATGTAATCATGTATGCAAATAGGGTCATAATGTCTGATTCATTCTAGTATCCTTCCTAACCCTGTACTATCTCCCCACCCTTCACTCCTTAGAATGTTTATAAATAATAGAGGTGAATAATACATTACATGTAACATTTTATATCTATGTAAATTTTTCTTTTTTGAGAAAGACCAGTTTCTCTATAATCATAACTGTGAGAAACTTGACACATTCAAGTAAATTTCAGGTAGCTCAGAGCTAAGAGAAAATATCTGGGCAGAAATTAATAAAAATTTCAGACATGAACAAAAATTCATTGTTTCTGTTCAAAATATCTCAACATTGCTGTGGAATGGCAACTTTTAAAAGCTGACCTTTTTTAAAAATTCTACAATCTACTAAAGTAGGAAAAAAGTAAATGAAGTAAGCATATACATTCTTGGAATAGAAATTATTGTAAAAATTTTTACACATACAAGAAAAGTGTCTTAAAATAAATCAATAGCTAAATTGTTGAAGTTACATTACCAAGAGATTATCATCAATCAATTCAACTTTTCCTGCTGTTAGACTTAATGACAATTTTTTTCTTTTAAAAATGACTTTGGGGCTGGGAAAATAGCTCAGTTTGTTTAGTGCTTGCCTCGCATGCAAAAGGACCTGGGTTCAATCCCCAGCACCAAAAAAAAAAAAAAAAAAAAAAAAAAAAAAATCTTTGAACAAATGGGAAGTATGTTTTCATAACAGCATGCAAACCAAGTCTTTGATTTAATAATAATGTCAAATTCCTGAAATATATGTCTGCTATTTTTTTTAATTCAGTAGTTTTAATAAGTGACCCCTTCAGAATTCTGCACATTCTTTAAGTCTATTAAATCCCACAAAGAAACTTTATACTGGCAACCCTGACAGTGTACAAATAATATAAAAAAAATTAATGTGCATGTCAGTTTGTAGAGTTTGGCATACTCCTTCACAGAAACAATAATGAAAAAATGTAAACAAAATGAACAAATATATTCAAATTTATTGATTTTAAAATCTTCTCATTTGATATTCTTCACAATGTACTTAAGAAGGGGAAATGCCTATTAGATAAACTTCATAATGAAGTTTTAAAGAAATCTGGATAATATATATTATTCCTTGGAAGACTACTCTAAATTTTAAAATGGTATGGAAATCCATTTGTTTATAATTGTTACAATGTTAGCTTTAGAAAAGCTGCCCTAGTGATGATACTATTACATTTTTGAGTATTATATTTTACAGAACACTGTAATTCACTGGCTATTTATTCAATAAAATTTGTCTGTAAAGTTATATCACCAGCAATGAAGAACAAGACTAATATATACGTCAAGTTCTTCTGGTCATTCTGATGTGACCAGGTATGGAATCACTACTGTAAATCATGGTTACTAATTCCCCATATGTTTTCAAAGACCATATATAGAAATCACATATTCATTGACATTTCTGGAACTTTAAACTTAAATATACAAGCCTCATTTATAACATTATTTCTGGGGAGGAAAGAAAAATGGAATATTTTGAAACAAAAAAATAGTACTTGGCAGTGGAAAAAAGTATTTTAAAGTATCAAATGAAATCCTTCACAATGCATTTAAGAGAAGAGGAAAGGTCGTAATAAATAATTATGTTTCTAATTTTTTTATTTGTTCTAATAGTCGATACTACAGAAGAATGCATTTATACATTTTGATAGCTCATACATAAATGGAGTGTAATTTCTCATCTTTCTGATCATACAAGTTGTAGGATCACATCAGCCATGTAGTCATATATGTACATGAGTTAATAATGTGTGTTTCAGTCTACTATCCTTCCTACCTCCATACCCCTTCCCCTCCCCCTCCCTTCAATACCCTCTACATAATATACAGAAACTCAATTCTTCCCTATCACCCTCCACATTGTGAAATAGCATCCCCATATCAGAGAAATCATTTGACCTTCAGTTTTTTGGGTTTGGCTTATTTTGTTAGCATGATATTCTCTAACTCCATCCATTTACCAGCAAATGCCAGAATTTCATTTTTCTTTAAAGCCAAGTAATATTCCATTGTATGTATATATGTATGTGTATATTTATGTATGTATGTATGTATATATACATACATACAACACTTTCTTTATGCTTCTCTTGAAGGGTATCTAGTTTGGTTCCATACTTTAGCTATGGCGAACTGAGCTGCTATAAATATTGATGTGACTATGTCACTGTAGTATGTTGATTTTTCAGTCCTCTGGGTATAAACCAAGAAGTGGGATAACTGAGTCAATTAATGGTACCATTCCAAGTTTCTGAGGAATCTCTATACTGGTTTCCATAGTGGTAGCACAATTCTGCATTCTCAACTGCAATGTATGAGTGTATCTTTTTCCTCACATCCTTGGCACTTATTCTTGATAAGTGCCATTCTGATTTTAGTGAAATAAAATCTTAGAGCAGTTTTGATTTTCATTTATCTAACTGCTAGAGATTTTCAACATTTTTTCATATGTCTGTTAATGGACTGTATCTTCTGTGAAGTATTCGGTTCCTTAGCCTATTTGTTGATTGGGTTATTTGGTATTTTGGTGTTAAGTTTTTAAAAATTCTTTGTATAGCCTAGAGATTAATGCTTTATCTGAGGTGCATGTGATAGCTTTTCTCCCAATCTGTAGGCTCTCTCTTCACGTTTATTGATTGTTTCTTTTGCTGAGAAGAATCAATTTAGTTTGAATCCATCCCACGTATTGATTCTTGATTTAGCTTCTTGTACTTTAAGAGTCTTGTTAAGGAAGTCATATCCAGGCTGTCATGGTGAAGATTTGCATATGATTTTTTCTTCTAGTAGTTACAGGTTCTTGGTTCTAGAGCCTAAGTCTGTGATCCACATTGAGTTGAGTTTCGTGCATTGTGTGATATAAGGGTGTGAGGTGATTTCATTTTGTTTCAAGTGACTTTCCAGTTCTCCAGCACCATTTGTTAACAGGCTATCTTTCCGCCAGTGAGTGCTTTTTGCATGTTTGGTTAGTATGAGATACCTGTATTTATGTGGGTTTTTGTCTCTTCTATTCTATACCATTTACATTTCTGTTTTGGTGCCAATACCATGCTGATTTTATTACTACAGCTCTGTAGTGTAGTTTGAGGTCTGGTATTGTGATGCTGCCTGCTTCACTTTTCTTGCTAAGGATTGCTTTGGCTATTCTGGGTCTCTTATTTTTTCAATATCATGATATTTTTTGAATATCATGATGGCTTTTTCTAGTGCTATGAAGACTGTCATGAGAATTTTAATAGACATTATATTAAATTTGTACAACATTTTTGCTGCATGGCCATTTTGACAATATTAATTCTGACTGTCCAGGAGCATGGGAGATCTTTCCATCTTCTAAGGTCTTCAAATTTTTTCTTCAGTGTTATGTAGTTTTTATTGTAGAGGTCTTTATCCTCTTCTTAGATTGATTCCCAAGTACTTTTATTTGAGGGGATTGTGAATATTAGAAACAATACTACCCTGGTATTGAAGGTAAGATTAGAGGATTCTGAGGAGGCAGAAAAATGAGATTCTTTATAGGGAACTCATAGGACTTTATGTAGGTTTGTGGTAGGCACAGGAGGTCTGGGGATTGAACTGGGGGTTTTCTACAAGGTAGGCAAGTACTCTACAGTGGAGCTATATAGTAAATCCCCAGTTTTTTTTTTTTTTTTTAATTTTAGTTTAAGTCATGGTCTCACAAAGTTACCTATATTGGCACCCAACCTGTAATCCCCCTGTCTCATTCTCCCAGTAGGTGGGATTTACAGACACTTTTAAGGGCTCTAGAGGTAAAAATCTGTATTTGTCCTCTGCACAGAAATTATTCCTAAATTTGGTGTCTGTAATAATGGTTACTATTTATTTTTTTTGTTATTGAAGATTGAATCCAGGGTAACTCTAATGCTGAGCTACATCCCAAGCCCTTTCTATTTTGATGAATGGTATCGCTAATAAGTGGATGATGACACATAATGGGGGGTGGGAGGGGTTACTGGTAGGGTTAGGGTTAGGTTTAGGGTTAGGGTTAGGGAGGGGGAGCAGGAATGGAGGAAGGAAGGACTGTATAGAGGGAAAAGAAGGGTGGGAGGGGTGGGGGGAAGGGAAAAAATAACAGAATGTATGAAATAAAATTACCCTATTTATATTTATGATTACACAAATGGTATGCCTTTACTCCATGTACAGAGAAACAACATATATACCATTTGTTTACAATAAGAAAGTGAAATAAAATTAAAAAATAAAAATAAAAAAATTGGCTTATTGTATGATTGCTTTATAGATTTTATCATGAGGTAATAATTGTGTTATTTTAATTCAAATGAAATCTTTTTCCAGATATATCCTATGTATCTGAAAGATGCCATATACTTCTTGAGAGGAAAAATAGTCTAATACCTATGATAATGGCTTGATTAACTTCACATTCAGAATTTAGAAGATGGTAAGTGAGTGTAATGGTAAAGACTTGACTACCTATGATATCTTGTAGAAGTAGCAAAAGAAATTTTAAAAACTGAGGTACATCAATAAAAACTAATGTTCTAATGAATCCAGAGAGGCATGCCTTATCTTATGCTACTTCAAAACATATAAATCAAAATCACAACACATCTGTAAGTTTACTTCAGCTAGTGTCCTGAAGTACATGCCCCAATTTCAAGGTGTAATTGGATTCAAATTTACATCTCATTAGGGATACCATAAGTGACAGAATTAAAATTCCTGTGAATTGATGTGCTAATAGTATGTAGATAGAATTTTTTCCAGTTATTTTTAATCTTTATTTCTTTAAATATTGATTGTCTACTGTATAAGCCTTTTTAATACTAAATCAGGATTTCTCAACTTTGTCATTTTTGGTTTCGTATTCTTTGTAGGACTGTCCCACACACTATAGAAGATTTAACAGCCCCTTTGGCCTGCTCCATTAAATGCTAATAATGTCTTAAAGGTGTGACAATCAAAAATCCTTTTAGACATAACCAAATGGCCCCTGGACAGCAGAACAGACCACCCTTGAAATCATTCCAATTAGACAAAAATCTTTTTCATCTGGGAATTATCTAAAGACATATAAAATATTATTTTTAATATTATAGATATTTCAACAGATGCAAGATATATTTGTTGTTTTTTTCTATGTATAATTAATTGCTAAAGTCTTAGGCAAATAGAAACGTTTGAATATGTTTTTATACTATTTGTGTAAAACTTGTTACACAGTGAAAGTACTTAATAGGTTTTACTTCTCTATCTGGATCATCATATTCTTTTGAGCATATTCACAGAAAATCATTGTTTGATGTACTCTTTTCCTTTTCTATCCAAATGTCTATGTTATTCCTCTTAAAAGTAAAAGTTGAAAGGTCAATTTTTCTTTGTACTCCTATATAATTGGAACTAGGAACTTATGACTTAATTTCTTCCATCAAGTATTTGATCAAGTAAACAAACATTGTTTATTATTTTTAAAAATTCATATTATGAAGTGTTGAACAGGATGATAAAAGTATCTTCAACATGCTGAACCAACTTACCTACAAGTTACATTTGGATCAGCATTTCTTGAAAGTAGCAGCTCTTCACACTTCAAGATCTGTACTTCAGAGCCACAAGCAGAACATGCAGTCATCAAAACAGTCTGCTTATCTACAATAACCAAGCAAGGAAAAGTCCTCGAACTTCAGAAAGTATATCTAATTGACTTCCTTACCTTTAAATTATTCTATATATTTTTTGCACTCTAGAATTCTACAAAATCTCCTGAAATCTCACTCATAAGATTAAGTCACCAAAACATAAGATCAGGAATGGATCCCTTTCCTCTTCATGTTATATGTAAAATGCACTTCTTAACTTACTTCCCCTATTACCTTTCCTCAAGACAATGAAGTGGTGAAGCACATGACTCTGCTACATTGCCTGAATATGAACAGTTTTTGGAAGATTAAATTTTTCCTTGTTCAACTTATGATTGGAAAATGAGCTGTATTCTCTGGTTTCACTTTTTTACTTCTCACCCATCTGACAGTTCTTGAAATCTATCTTATAACCTCCCTAATGAAAGTGATACAATGGCCATATTCATTGTTTCCTTTTCAGTCCTGGTCTACTTAATCTCTCTAAACTCACCCTGTTCCCTGAAACTATTCTTCCCTTAGTTCCTATGGTATCAGTGGGGAAGAGGGTAGACTGAAGAAAATCAAAACCAATTTCTCACTTAATAACCCAGAAATCCAAAAGGTCACTATAGCTGTAGTTTATATTACTGGTTAACTACAGAGCATAAAATTCTACTCCCAGCTTTGTGACTAAAGAACTGTGAGTTCAGTGATGTCTTAATATCTCATTAGATCTAAATTATAACTATGAAATTAATACCTACCCTCTTTTTCTGACTTGTGCTATCAAAGACACATAAAAGCATTTATGTGTGCATTCTAAGAAAAATATGAAGTGTTTTAAAACTGTAAGTATTCCTCCATTACAAGGAGAAGCAGAAAAAGAAGTTTTTGAGCAGAGAATATTTTCTATCCATTCAAAACTACCATTCTTAAATATAGATTTCATTGAGTGATATTCTTTTTTTTTTTTTTTTTGTGGTACTGAGGATTGAACTCAGGGCCTTGTGTTTGTGAGGCAAGCACTCTACCAGATGAGATATCTCCCCAGTCCATTGAGTGATATTCTTAAAGAACAAAATGAAAAACAATCTTAAATGTGAAACTAAGAGAATTTTTTTTAATATGTAAGAAAAAAAACAGGGAGGGTTTTACTGGTACCTAATGTACATACAAAAAAAGAATGTGAAAGTTAACTCTAAAATAACACTTATACATTAATCATGAAGTGAATTCAACTACCTATTAAAACAAGTTAAACCAGGTACACATGTGTATAATCCCAGTAACTTGCAGGTTGAGGCAAGAGGATCTCACATTTGAGGTCAGTCTTGGAACCTAGGTGACACTTTGTCACAAAATAAAACAATATAAAGGACCAAGGATGTAGCTTAGTGGTAGAGCACTCTGGCTTTAATTGCCAGGACTGCAAAAAAAAGTGATTTGCTAAATCAATATAACAAGCTGGATATTAAAATATATACTTTTTTTCTTTAAGAACATTCAAAGTACTACTGAGTGGAAATCACTTACTAACAAAACCAGAAATAAACATATTAAATAAACTGCTTTTGAAACAACTTTACATGATACAACTCAAAGCTGAGTTTACAATTTCATAAACTGATTTTCAAGTACTTTTCCAAAAATTATCACTCTTTTGATTTTTTCAATGTATTTTTTCCTTAAAAATAGCCAAATCTACTATAAAAGTTAGAAGTACATATCTATATGCTATAAAGAAAACATATCTAGAAACTCCCTTTGTGCAAGGAGTTTTTTGAATTAGGCTTCTAATTTGATTGTGCAGATTATTTACACAATTCAACTAATAGGTTATTTCCAAACTGCTTTAACTTTTTTCTTCTTGTCTAATTGCTGTTTGGGATTAAAAGAATCACAGCAGATATAACCAGTTAGGTTTTCTGAAACATCTTACCCTTATCAAAGCTTGCATTAGCACCTCTGTCCAAAAGGAGCCGAACCATCTCTACATTGGCAACACTAGCAGCATACATCAGAGGGGTCCATCCATACTGAAAGTTGGATTGTACACTAATGACTGTCAACACAAAAACAATCTTTTAAAAGTCCCACCATCAGAAACAAAACAATAACAAAATAAAACCCTCACTGCAGTGTGTGTAACATATATACACATAGAGACATACAAAATATAGTTTATTCTATAATAGGTTTTCTTGGTAATAATGGACTTAGAAAAATAGTAATAGTGTGACTGATAAACTTGCTAACTTAAGTTTCACTGTATGTGTTATGTTCTGAGACTTGATTTGAATTTATCAATGTAAGTATAAAGCAGTTTATAGTATATCAGGTTTTTCTATGCCATTTCTTTCTCTTAGGGGACTTGGGAAATATTTCAGAGTGGGACTATGTCTTTTAAATTAGAAAATTACACTTAGGCCATATTTAAGATTGCAAATACCACATATTTCCCTAAGATATCCTAACTTTCTCTTCAACACAAAACTTACCTATGGGTGTCCAGATAAAACAAGAAGCTAAAAAGATAGATTTAGGTTAGAATATGAAAGCCCTGTTATGAAATACAAACTATACTTTGTGATCCAAGGATTAACATCATTCTATCTGTATTATAAAAGCAACACAGATATATCACTGTTGAGAATGGGGCAGGATGCAGGGAGACCAATTTATGAACATCAAATTAAGGTCAAGGGAAAAAGAGAGAGAGGGAGAGGAGAGGGAGAAAGAGTAGGAGTGAGGGGGAGGGGGGAAGGGAGCAGAGGGAGACAGAGAAAGCGAGGGCATGAGTAGGGTGGGGTAGGGTGTGTATAACAAAAGAACATTCAAAGGTAGGATCATCAGAATTTAACATTATTTTGTCAAGGAGTGAAAAAAAGAAGAAATCAAAAATGACTATCAGGTTCTACCTTAGAAAAGTGAATATAAGTAGTGAGCTAGAATTTCCTTCACAGATGACATATCAGGACTTAGGTGTAGGAAAAAAATTCAGAGTGATATGGGGATAGATAGTAACTAGGACAAGAACAAGATGATCTTAAAGTCCTTAATAAGTAATGGTAAAAATCCTTGAAATTATATGTTTTCCCTAATAATACTGATAAATTTGGTTACATACAAAAAGACAGAACTGTTTTAGGACTGAGAAAGAGCATGAAAGATGTAATAGAAGGCTAAAGATACAGTATGAACACAATCCATTACATTTAGGTAAAACCTTTTCCATAAGGAGATAGAGATTTAAATGGCGATCTCTCTCTTCAACCTAAGTAGAATTTGCTAGTCTCAATAAGGAAAACATTTTTGTTTCAAAGAAGGAAAAATTGTATATGAAGCACCACTGAATATGGACTTGGCTTTAATACTGTATAATTTACAGATTTTATTGTCTTTGGCTCTGTTGTATTCCACTTGCAATGATGAAGGTAACATCACCAAGAAAATATAAACTTAGGGCAGGGATCACTTTATTCGGTTGAAACATTAAGTCACTGAAAATTTATATATCTCCAATTCCCAATTGTCTCACTTTGTTATAAGGCAGATGAAAAACATTGAGAAAAAAAATACTAAACAATCTCAGTACATACATAAAATGCTATCCCAACTTGTTGACTCTTAAATTTTCCTCTTTAAATTGCTACAACTGAAAGCATATGAATGAGTTCAGAAAAAAATAACTTTCTCATTCTTTTCTTATAGACAATACTGTTTGAATTTTGGTAATAAATGTAGAAAAATGAAAAGACATAAAACAAAAATAAATAAAACATTCGATATAAAAATTCTTACCAATCACCTCTAATATTAAAATTAAGTTCTAGGTATAGTGTTTAAAGCAGGTATCTCATAAGGATTAATACAACATACTATATAGTTCAAATTATTCAAAATAACACTACATTGTTTTTGGATATATACATGTATCATAAAACTATAAAGATATTCATAGGAATGATACTCAACAACTGTAAGAAAGTGATCAACTCTGTGTGTGGGGGTTTCAATACCTCTCTTGAATATGTAAAATACTTCATAGAGAACTAAACATATTAGTGTACAGCAAAATAACAAACACTTGAGGCATCTTCAAACTTAAAAATGGCTGTTACTTTTTCTTTTTTTCCAAATACCAGGCACTTAACCATTTAACCACTGAGACACATTCCCTGCCCTTTTTTATATTGTCTCACTGAATTGCTAGGGCCTTACTATGTTTTTGAGGATGACTTTGAACTCATGATCCTCCAGCTTCATCCCCAGAGCCCCTGGGATTACAGAATTGTGCCACCTCACCTGGCACAATTTTGTTTTTTAATTAAAGGTTTTGACTGGTGTAGAAATATTTTTCAAAAACAAAAATGGTTATGAAAGGCAAAATAATACAAATAGTTTTTAAAGACTTAAATGAGGAAATGTAGAATAAAATACCCCAAAATAGCAGTAAGGGTGTGTGAGTGGGAACAAAAAGGCAACATATCTTTCCACTATACATGTATGTATTTGTTATAGTTTTTTAATGACCTTTCAATATTTTGTAATTAAAATCAAATTTCAAATGGTTGACTAAATACTTAGCAGTAGACTCTTTCAAAAGACTCAAAAACCCATATATGCTATCAATAATATCAAGTTATAATTCTTGAAGAGCCTCCATCACCTTCATTGATCTCATTCCACTATTCCCAGGACAAATTTTCTTTTCTAAAACAAATTTCTGCCTATTCTTTCCCAGCCAACACTACTAACACTGTACATGCATTCATATCAGTTAATCTGGCCTCTATCTCCTTGTTCAAATTTCATTCAATGTCATTCTTCAAGTAGAAACAAAGTTCTACCACCTGACACCAAGATCAACCTCTTTTTCATTTGCTAATAATAACAAACATTTGTATATTGTTTATATGTTCTACATCCTTTAATTTACACATTCTCTCATTTCAAATCTCTTTCACCAAAAACCCTTTTATATAAATGCATCCATATTTTACAAGGAAGGAAATTGAAAGTTAGGAACATTTGTACCTGGGTCAAGATTACAGAGCCATTGGGCAGCAGAGTTAGTAATCAAAGACTGATCCAATTTGTTTCCAAAAGATTTTACTTTATACCAAACCATATATCATTGCTAACACAGAAGAAAGTCATTTTGCTATATACAATCTTATCTATTTTGTGTGTGAAAGTTTTGCTGCTATAACTAGATGGTAACTATCTGTTTTATTGTTGCATAATTTCAACCATTACAGTCAACAATTTACATTTGCATATGAAGGCAATTAAAAAAATATTAAATAAACAGAAAAGCAAAATGGAACCCAGGACAGAATCATGATGTTTTACGTGGAAAAAAAAGATGCTCCAAAAGTTTAAGTAATTTTCCTAAGAAACTACAATGAATAGGCAATAAAGCTGGAACAAATATTCAAGGCATTTTTTTAATAATATCTAAGCTCAGGCCTCAACCCACCAAAAGCAAAAATACAGGACAGAAAAAGAAAACTACAATGTATACAACTAGAAACAAGTCTTGAGAAATACAAATGACAGTAAAGTAAATGCTGAAAAAGAAAACTCAGGGTGGGGTAGGATTAGTCCAAATAGCCCTCTTGAATGATTTGTAAGAACCAATGTAAGTTAATTAGCATGGCACTCAATGTGAAGGCAAAAAAAAATTAAGGCAAGCAGAACTCAAAGTCAACTAAGATAGTTAGAACAACCCATGTATCAACGTCGATTGCGTTTTCATTAGAAAAGCAGCACGAGCCTCTTAAAACAAGAAGTGCTTGTGAACTTAGAAGACAGTGTTCAGTTGATATTACCCCTTAACTCTCACCAGAATCCAGGAGCTCCTCCACTAAGGAAGTGTCTTCACTGGTCATTGCCTTCTTAAACATTTCATTCTTTTCTTCTGTAGGCAACGGGACTCTTCAATTTCTGAAGAAAGGCAAAAAGTTAACTCCGTGTTAATCGTGTTTCCATTCTCAGGTCAGGAAAGAGTGGTGTCTGATAAGGACACGGCTGTCAGGGTCTGGTCCACAGGTACAGCTTGTGCAGTGTCCATACCTAAAATGAGGGGCAAGGACAGGTCCGAACCTGAGCGAGGAACTGCCTGAGAGCCAAAGCAGTGCACCCATGAAAACCACATCTGGGGAACGGAAGGATGAGGGGTTTGCTTCAGCCCAAACACCCGAACTTCAAAACCCTGGTGAAAAGGGAAACACCCGAAGGAGGTAAGAAGCTTCCGGGTGGGGCCTCGCCTTTGAAAACCGTACACACAAGGCCCCGGCCCTACCTGGGAGGCCTGGTCTAGGTACCCAATCTTCCAGCCGTCATTCTCGCTACTCTATCGCTACTCTCCTCTCCACCAGTCACCGACACGCCCCGGAACTGGCCCACTCTACAGCTTCTGCTGCCATTCCGGCCCAGCCGCTCTCCCAGCGCCTGCGCAGTGCAAGTACGCGGTGTGTGAGTGCAGTGCGCGATTGCAGGGCTGCGCACCAAGCGTGGCACAAGAGGGAGCGACTTGAGAACGCTGGGACCTAGGCCTTCACGCAGGCGCATGGCTGCGTGTCTGCCCGCTTCTCCGGGGCTCCTGCTAACCCCGAGGAGAGCTTGAGGGGTGGCAACCCAGAGTGTCCTCCTGACTGGAACTTTTGGTTCCTTTCAGGTACTCTCCCGCCGTCCTTATTCAGTATTTGGTGAACTATTTGCTGGGTAGGAATGTCCGGTTGTGGCAGAAGCTGACAAGACCAGGCCCTACTGGCCGTTCACCGTCCCCTCCATCGCCGGTGGCCAGTCCTACTGCTAACTGTGTGTCCAGGGGAAAGGATTCGCACTGGTGTAGCACTACGCATGCTCGAGATGCCATCAGACAGTGCGATCCAAGAGGAGCCAGGAGGAATTCTTTACACTTAAGGTGATGTCAGAGTTAGACACTTTAGACCCTTGGGACGCTTGCCTGCTGTGAAATAAAGATGTCCCAGAGGAAAACTCAGCCAAGAACTGGGGGTGCAGGGAGCAGTGGGCCCAAGGAACTACAAAGATTGCACAGATTTAAACAACCAGACAGGAAGTAAATGATTCAAACCCCAGGAGAAAGCAGCCCAAGGTCAAACACAATTTTCAATGTCTGACTTCTAGATGGAATGTTGATAGCACATTATATTTGCTACTAAAGAAAAGTTGATTCATAAAAGAACAGAGCACATTTATATACCAAGATTATTTAAAAATGAAGTAGCCATGCACCATTCTTTAAAAAGTGCTAAGTGGTACATTTTTTCCTTGAAGATTCTTGGTTACTTATTTACTTCAGAGACTTTCAAAGGTAAGGACTTTTAAATAAGTTATTTTGGGGTCACATTTGTCTTTCTAAATGCATTCTTTCAGTGCATGTTATGGATCACTAGGTATAGTTAGGCTCAGCTAGGTTTGATAAGACAACATTAAAGACAAACCAAGTTGCCTCATGGAGCTCATTTTTTTAAATTTATTTTTATTGTAAACCAATGGGATACATCTTGTTTCTCTGTACATGAAATGGAGGCATACCATTTGTGTAATCATACAATTACCTAGGGTAATAGTTTTTTATTTATTCTGTTATCTTTTGGAGCTCATATTTTAATGAGAAAAAGTATGCAAATAAATGAGACTTTCAGATAGTAAGGACCCTAAAGGAAATAAACTAGTGTTGCTCAGTTTTGAAATCAAATCACTTAGGTTGTTTTCTGGGTTTTATTATTTTTATGATCAAATAGTATTCCATTGTGTACATGTTCCACGTTTTCCTTATCTGTTCACCAGCTGATGATGAACACTTAGATTGTTTCCATTTCTTGGATAGTGTGAATAACACTAGCAATGAAAGGTGAGACTGTAGAGTTCTCTTTGGCATAATGATGTCCTTTCCTTTGAGTATATACCCAGTAGTGGGATTGCTGAATCTTTTGTTAGTTCTTTTTAAAATTTTCAAGGAACCTCTACACTATTCTCCATAATTTCTAGACTAATTTACATCTCCACCAATAGTGTGCAAGGGTTCTTTCTATATCCTTTATAATGATTTTAAGAAAAATTGAAACCATTGTTACATTTTAAATTTTCCATACATCTGTAACAGAAGTTTAAAAATTTAAGACTAAGCATTTAAATGTTTCTCTACAATTTCTTAATGATAGTCTCTGAGATACCAATTTTATGAGAATGAGTTTCATTCATTACTTAATATTTTGTAAGACAATGGGGAGAGGTGGTGAGGAAAGACAACAGTATTTCCATAGCTTTATTTTGTAAGATAAATCTCCAAGTAATTGTAAATTATATGTTGGAAATAAGCTCTAGACTGTGTTGTTATTGCCTGAAAGAAATGAAAATGTTACTGATATAATTTATGTCAAGTATTTTGAATATTCAAATGAATATTTTGTTCCTTGTAATAAAATTAATTTTATATTATCACATTATAATAGGCAGCATTGATTTCTTTGTTTCTACAATGTTTCATAAATACACAAAGTTGAGATAATTTTTCTGTCTCAATGAATTCTAGTGTATGCCATAACATCAAAATAACTCTAGAGCTCATTTTTCAATGTTCCAAGGATATGGAAGATATCGATTTAACTCTAGCAAATGGATTTAAACTGTTATTACTATAAGAGAATGTTCATAAGACAGTTTTTTTGGAGTTGGGATCTACTGGTGATTGAATCCAGGGGCACTTAACCATTGAGCTACATCTGCAGCCCTTTTTTGTATCTTATTTAGAGACAGGAAAGCTCTGAGTTGCTTAGGGTTTGCTAAGTTTCTGAAACTGACTTTGACTTTGCAATCCATTTGTGTTTCATTCCCTGATAGATCTTAATACCCTTGAGTAGAGCTTCAGGAATTTCACTGAAATTGATTTCAATCATAAATGTCTCTTCTGAGACTGTATCTCTTCTTTTAAGCTAGTCAAACATGAGCATTAATATGAATGGGAAAGCAGTAGTTCCTAAGGTCCTAGTGCTGTTCTCTTTTAGCTCACTCTCACCATCATTCCTCCTTACTCTTACTGAACTTGGGTCTTATGCATCAGATGCCTTGCCCACACCCTGGCTCAGTCACCACATATCTCATAGCCTCTCAAATAAGTTTCATCAGGTACCTCATGGGCTGCACCATTTTTTCTTTCTTCCCATTCTATTACTTACATTAAGTGGTGGGACTTCTGCCAATAATTCTCCACTTTTGAGACCAGGCTACTGATCCCATGGGAATTATGGCACTTATCCAACCACTTGGGCTTGGTCACTGAAGTTTATCCCTGTGTTTCTAGAGACTTAGCAATTGCAAAGATATCTAAAGTGGGCAAGGATGTCTTTATTGTGTAATAGTTTGCTGGAAAGGGTCCCCAAGATATTTATTTACTTGTGAAACTTTGCCAAGCATTATGTCTTATTGAAAGAAAATATGCCATTCTTTTCATCGTTCCTGCCTTCTAGTCCACATAGGATAATTTAAAGCAGCTACTGATTGAACTCTTTATCATCATCAGCTCAAGTGCTATATATGAATTATTACCTTTTATGCACTTGAAAGAACTTTAAGGGATGAGGGTAATTCTGTTTTATAGATAAGTCACCCAAGAGAAAACAGTTTAAAGTGTCTCATGACTAATAACTACAGAGTGGGATTCTAAGCCAGAAAAATTGGACCCTGTAGTAGATTTGATGTGAAACTAGCTCCATTTTATTCTGCTGGCAATTCTATCCTCCAGGTGACATGACTTTAGGGTGATAACTCAGAGAATTGCTCTATTCTGAGACTGTGATTCCTCCTGTTCCTCCCAATGGTCTTACCAATGACTGAATGATAGGGGGTTACAAAGGGATGACCACTTGACTCAGGTTGGGATGGTTCTGTGGTGCAATTTGTTCTCAAGGGGACTCTTTTTGGATTAAAATAAAACCAGTATCTAACTGAGCAACTTACTAGCTTCTGCTGAACTGTCCTACTTCCTCCAGTTCTTTTGGGAGAGCAGAAAATAAAATTCTTTGACAAGAAAATCATCTCAGATTTTCCTATGGAATGTGATATAATGTAGACTCCCAATTCCATTTTTTAACCACTTCAATACATTGCCTTCTTTTTTATTGAACCAAGGTTTGCTCTATTTACTCTTTACTTATGCTACATTTCCTCAATTGTTCATGTCAATGAACAGTATGATAAAGTGAATCCTAATGATGACTGCATCTCATGATCAGCTTCATTTGATCTTATGATACACTCTTTTCACTGAGAGTTTTTTAAGGTTGAACATGGATAAATTTTTGTAATCAATGATGGAATCTGCTGGACCAAGGATATTCAGTGAAAATTTAATAATATATTCCTCTGAAAATAATTAGGCATAATATTTAGCAATTTTGATAATAAAATTATATCACAAGAAACAAAATTCAAATACTTTTAAGTTCCATGCAGTAGTATATATTTTCTCTATTACAGAGTACTAAGGGTCTTGCCTCTAGTATATACTTTTTGTTAAGCAAATTGCTTCTACATTCAGAATTCAAAAAAAGTGTATAGAAATAAGAATATAATATAGAATGCCTGACCAGGAATTGGAAACACCAAAATTAAAAAAACAAAGTGATCTGCCTAGGTGGTGTTAACAAAGGATTTAATTTTTTCAAGCATGTATCAAAATACTACCTTGACTGAAAATGCTACACCTTATCATGATAAATAACTTCTGTGTAATTCATCCACAAAGCATTCTGATGGAGGTCTTCGTTCACTGCAGATTGTACATTTTTATTTCAATACCAGGGAAACAGATGGAATTTGTAATAAATGGGGTAATTGTTGACTATTTAAGCACACATAATCTACTTGGGAATAAACAGTATGATTTACATAATGGGAAATCATGGAAACTAATTGGCAGGAGCTCAAGAAATGATAAATAGCTATCTGAAAAAAGAGGAACAAGTAGATATAATTTACTGACTATACCTTTGGTAAAGTTTCCTTTTCCTCCACTGTGCCTCACCAACCCCACATGCTACCCCAAACACATGTGCATGTGTGTCCATACAACACACACACTCGCACACACACACATACACACACACACACACAAAAACACACACACAGACATGCACACAAGAAGCTGTACCTTAGAAAGATAACCTAACTACAGGAAAGGGAAAAAAGTTTTATTTTATTGAGTAATTGACTTATAAACAAGTAACACAGAGTTGGGACAGTTACTTATTAAAAAGAAGTTTGTACTTGACTCCCACAGAAAAAAGTACTGATATGAACCAGAATGTTTATAGACTAGGTACTTACATTAGATCTCTGGGTTTTTAATCATATTTTACAAATTATTTTTGTCTATAAAAAATTAACAAAAAGGTTTTTAATATCTGAAATGCTGGGAGTGAGAACTGAGAGTTTAACTTTGGTATGGCTAAGTATAAGATAGATTATATGACTACAAAGAATCCAAAAATGATGGCTTACATTTAAATTATTTTAAGTTTTTTTGTGGTAAAAATACAAAACACAAAATTTTCCATTTTAACACTTTTAGGGACATTAAGTACATTTCAGTGGCATTAAGTACCTTCACAATGTTGTGCCATCATCCCCATCGTGTATTTCCAAAAATTTTTCAGTTTTCCAAACAGAAACTTTGTATCCATTTAACAATATCACCCCACTCCTCTGCCTGCCAGCTCCTGGTAACCTTTATTTTTGCTATTCTAATTACATCCTAAAAGTAAAATTATAAAACAGTTGTCCTTTTGTATCTGACTTATTTCCTTTAGCAAAGTTTTATAGGTTAATTCACGTTATAGCATGTATTGGAACTTCATTCCTTGTCATGACTGAATAATATTTTATTATATGTAATTGAAAAATAAGAAAATGTATATCATCAGACATGTACTAGCTGAGTATTTGGTGGGCAATATCATGTAATCCTCATAGAAACTAATATAGAAGATGATATTATATCCAGTTTATAGATTAGAACGCTGAGGCCTAGAAAGTTGAAGTAGCATGCTTGAGTAAGTGGTATAATTGGAATTTGAACTATGTCTATCTTTAGTGTCTACTTGTTTAGGCAGCACAGTATAATTTCACATTAGTGGTCATGTTCTCTCTTGAAACATTAATAGCTTTGATACCTGAACTTGAGGAAATACACAAAACTAGAATAGAAGGTGTAGAGAATGGCATCTTAGAGTAAAAAAGAATTGAAGGATTTTGCTGCTGTCATGTTATCAATAAATATTTTTTTCTTTTGGATAAATGAAGGTAGAAAGGGACAGAGATTGGATTTAAATCTTGAAGGCTATGTTTAGGATAAACAAAACCATATTTCACAAATCTTGGCATATGAAATGTAGAGATCTTCCCATAAAATTTTTCAATCAGAAAACTTATACGGTAAAAGGAATTGTTATATTATTCTAAAAGTAGAGATCATATGGAGTTAAAATAGAGAGTTGTAAATTAGAGTTTGTTCATGTATTTTATTAAATTTTACTAAATTTTTGGGGTTGAACTCCCATAATATGATTATTTGTCATAAAATAATAAATTATGACATAATCATATTATGTCATAAAATAATCATATGGGAGTTCAACCCTGAAAATTTAGTTGCCAAGGCTAGCACACCCACTACAGAGGACTGATTTCTCTCTTTTAAAATAAGTTTAAATTATTTTTAACTGGTACATAAAAATAAACTACACACATTAATGAGAATCTATGTGATGAGTTCAGTACAAGTATAAATTGTGTAGTGTTTAAATCAAACACTTGTCATTTCTTTGTGGTAAAAACATGCAAAAATCTTCCTTCAAGGTTTTTCAAACAGAGGACATAGCTTGACTTGTTGCTTGTCCATCAAACTTGCCCAGCCCTCCTCCTACAGACCCTGCCTCTCTGACCACCCTTCTGCTCTCAACTTCTACATGACCAGTTTTTAATATTCCACATAAAATAAAGTGAAACTTAGAGGTGATAGACAGAAAAACACATTCCACAAAATCAATAACAATATTGAGTCCTCTGAGCCACATGTGTGACACCTCTGCATTCAGCTTAGTCTGTTCTTGTGTCTGTTTTCAGGGTACAGGTCTCGTGTCTTTGGTGAAATTTATCTCTGTGTCTTTTCTGTTTTGCAGGCTATTGAAAAGAAATTTTTTACTTTAATTTTCTGTTGTTTGCTGCTGACATATAGAAACTCCATTGCCTTTTCATGGACTGACTTTGTATTTCGACTTTCCAAATCCACTCATTAGTTCTTGAAAAAGTTTTGCAGAACCATCAGGATTTCTGAATAAATAACCTGTCAGCCCTAATAGCAGTGGCTTTGTCTCTTTCCTTCCAGGTCACACATGTACATTTTCTTTCTTTCTCCCTCATTGCAGTACATGAGAGGGAGTGGTGAGAATGTTGGCCTCACTGCTCTCCAGGGTAGAGGCTCAGGATTCCGTTTTCCATCATGAAGCATTCAGTTCGTTAGGAGTCTCTATCTGGCTTGCATCAAATCCACATGTCCCATATCAAATCAAGGAAATGAATAAAATAGAAATGATTCTTTTCTTAATGCACAGGAAGTTGTCACTTGCTAAATTTGCATTTTGTCAAGTGCTTTAATTTTAGCAACATTGCTTGTCAGATGTTGAAGCAACCTTGCATTTCCTTTAGTGTATTGTTGCATTTATTTTACTTCTCTTTTAAAAACAGAATTTTATGTCTATGTTCATGAAGAATATGGTCTATAATTTTATTTTCTAGTAATGTTGTGTTATTTTCAGTTCAGGACTCCTTCATTCCTGCTGTAAGTGAGCTTGAGTGCTTCTTTCAGTGCAGTGTGTACACTTTCCAGTTGGGTATGTATGCTGCAGTGATGTTCTGGGTTGGAGGATGTGTGTGTGTGTGTTGGACTTGAGTATATGCTGACAAAGTGGTCCTGCCACGTGCATACACCACCTGGTGCAGTGGTGTTGCCCCAAGTGTGAACAATGAACTGTTTGTTTATATGCAGTGAGGGAGGTCCAGAAATTGCACATGTTCAGGCTGACTCAGATGCTTTGACACTTGTGTAAGGAGACACGTGTGGAACATGCATCATGCTAGGCAAGCTCAGTGAAACTGAGCAATGAATTGGACATTTAAAAAGAAAAAAAGAAAGCTGGCCCCCCAACACATGGAGTTTGAGAAGCACCAATGTGGGGGAATTCTGGTTTTTCCATGTCCCTGCTAAGGGTTGACAGTTTTTACTTCAGTTTTTCTGGTGGGTGTGCTATTGGATGATACCGATGCCCCAGGGACTAGAGACGTTGTATGTCTTTTCCCCCCTGAGCTGACAGTCTGAATAACCCTTTGTTTGAAGTATTTATCAAATATTTGCCCATTTTCAAAGTATGTGTTAAGTTGTCCTGAGAGATTTCACCTGGGCCCTTCCTAAACTGCCCCCAATGCCCTGCTGCCAGCTCATTTCTACAAGGAAGACAGTGGATGAAATACAGGAGGGGGAACAAAACCCTGATTCCACAGTGAGATTCTGAGTTTTTTATTTACATGACATTCACAGGCACCCAGGATATGTCGAGAACATCGTGGATGGGACAATACATTAAGTAAGATTGCAACATTACTGTGGAGGGATCTTTGCTCTGGGGACACAGACAAGTAATAAACTGGTAACATTGGATGGTAATAAGTACTAAGAAGAAAATGGACTAAAGAGACAGAAACTGGGATGGCAGGCACTTCAGCCAGGGTCAAAGATGGTTTTCCTAAAGCAATCGTACTTAAGACTGAATCAGAAGAATGAGAAGAAATCTGCCCTGCAGCAGTCCCTGGGAAAAGCCAGGCTCTTAATACTTATGTAATATATATATTCTTAAGTAATATAGTAATGGCATTGTTGTCTTTAATGCTAATATATTATCCATCATATAAACACTAAAATTAATACCATAGCTGCCCTGTGAACTTTATTTTTAATAAACTTCCCATACTGTAGCATCTAAGAGAGACATAAGAGCTAACCTATTGCTGTTAATATTAAAGTAATATCCACATCATAGCATGTAAAGTTAATAACTGCCCTGTGGTTTTATTATTATCAAGACATCCATAGTATAGCATGTGAAATTAATATGCTAGATTCCCATTAGCCTTTAATGTTAATATAATGTACATGTCATAGCATCCAAAACTAATGAAATAGCAACCCAACAACCTTTCACACTAAAATGATAATCCATGTTTCATGTGTACTGTGCTTAATTGTTAATATCATATCCCTACCATAAGAAACTACACTAATATAATATAGGATCTGTGGCTTTTAATACAAATAACCACCTAAAGCTAATATAACAGCTGCCACATGCCCTTTAATAATAACATAATAAAATATCCATAGTTCAGCAAGTAAAATTAATAAAACTTATTCTGGTTATACTACTATTTTGATATCACTATGTAGCATGTAATTCATATATATCATGCTTCCCTATGGCCTTTTATGTTAATATGGTATCCATACTGTAACATCCAAATCTAATATAAATTCTGCCTTGTACATTTGTAGAAAATGAAAATCCATTTTACATGCCTTATTGGGAACATGATGTCCATATTATAGTATCAAAACTTGGTAAAATTGCTGCCTGGTCAATATCCAGTCTGCTTTGCCAAATCTTCATGTGTATTCAGAAGGCATTTATCATGCTCTATTACAGGCACTCTAAAGAGCAAGGAAGTATCTAATAAAGCCCCTTCATGGAGCTTATGCTTTTAGCAAGACAGAGGTGGGTAGTGGGTAAATCACCTATTAGGTCAGTGCTCTACCACTGAACTGCTTCTCCAGCTCTGATATCTATTAATTATTGTTTTAGACAGGAGCTCCCTAAATTGCCCAGTCTGACCTTGAACTTGGAATACTTCTGCCTCAGCTTCCTGAGTCACTGGCAATTCCAGCAAGCACCATCACGACCAGCTGGAAACATTTGTAAGTCATGTATATTAAGTAAAACTTATGTAGAATATAATTTGCCAATTTTAGTGTTGAGTTCTATGATTTTTTTTTTTTTTGGTACTGGGGATTAAACACAGGGTTCTCTACCACTGAGCTACATCCCCAACTCTTTTTATTTTTTATTCCGAGACAGGATCTCACTATGTTGACGAAGCTGGTCTTCAAATTTTCAATCCTTCCTTAGCCTCTCAGGTGACCGGGATTACAGGCATGTACCACTGCATGGGTCCTACATGATATTTTACTAATGAGGTTTCTTCTCTTTTTCCAGCTACACTACTGGAAATTGAACCTAGGGACAATGTACTACTGTGCTACATCTCTACCCGTTTTTACTTTTTTATTTTAAGGCAGGGTTTCCTAAATTTCTGAAGCAGAACATGAACTTGCAATTCTTTTGCTTCAGCCTGCTGAGTGACTGGGATTACAGGTGTGTCTCACTGTGCCCAGCTAATATTACTAATATTATGATTTTTAATCTTTTTGATTTTATCTATTGCATAAGCAATTGATTTTATTTATCTATTCTGCAGGTAGAAAAATATTTCTATAAAAAAGTGGCATAATATATTATTACTATTTTTTCAGCTTTTTTTGTTGTAAACAAATGGGATACATGTTGTTTCTCTGTTTGTACATGGAATAAAGGCATACCATTTTTGTAAACAAAAGTTTACATAGGGTAATGTTGTTTGATTCCTTGTTATATTGTCCCTTCCCCCCACCCCTCCCATGCATCTTTTCCCTCTATGCAGTCTTTCCTTCCTCCATTCTTGCCCCCCTCCCTAACCCTAACCTTAACCCTAACCCTAACCCTAATCCCTTCCACCCCCCCATTATGTGTCATCATCCACTTATTAGTGAGATCATTCATCCTTTGGTTTTTTGATATTGGCTTATCTCACTTAGCATGATATTCTCCAACTTCATCCATTTGCCTGCAAATGCCATAATTTTATTATTCTTTATGGCTGAGTAATAGTCCTTTGTATATATATACCACAGTTTCTGTATCCATTCATCAATTGAGGGACATCTAGGTTGGTTCCACAATCTGGCTATTGTGAATTGAGCAGCTATGAACATAGATGTGGCTGTATCTCTGTAGTATGCTGATTTTGTCTTTTGTACATAGGCCAAGGATTGGGATAGATGGGTCAAATGGTGGTTCTATTCCAAGGTTTCTGAGGAATCTCCATACTGCATTCCAGAGTGGCTGCACTAATTTGCAACTGCACCAGCAATGTATGAGTGTACCTTTTTCCTCACAACCTCACCAACCTAATGTTGCTTGTATTCTTGATAATTGCCATTCTAATTAGGGTGAGATGGAATCTTAGGGTAGTTTTGATTTGCATTTCTCTTTTTACTGGAGATGTTGAACATTTTTTCAAATGTTTGTTGATTGTTTGTAGATCTTCCGTGAAGTGTCTGTTCATTTCCTTAGCCCATTTGTTGATTGGATTATTTGTATTCTTGTTGTAGAGTTTTTTGAGTTCTTTATATATTCTGGAAATTCATGCTCTATCAGCAGTATGAGTGGCAAAGATTTTCTCCCACTCTGTAGGCTCTCTCTTCACATTGCTGATAGTTACTGTTGCTGAGAGAAAGCTTTTTAATTTGAATCTATTCCAGTTATGGATTCTTGCTTTTATTTCTTGTGCTATGGGTGTCCTGTTAAGGAAGTCTGATCCTAAGTCAACATGTTGAAGATTTGGACCTACATTTTCTTCTATAAGATGAAGGATCTCTGGTCTGATTCCGAGGTCCTTGATCCATTTTGCATTGAGTTTTGTGCAGGGTGAGAGATAGGGGTTTATTTTCATTATGATGCAAATGGATTTCCAGTTTTATCAGCACCATTTGTTGAAGAGGCTATCTTTTCTCCATTGCATATTTTTGGTTCCTTTGTCTAGTATGAGAAAATTGTATTTATTTGGGTTTGTGTTCATGTCCTCTATTCCGTAACATTGATCTACCTGTCTATTTTGGTACCAATACCATGCTGTCTTTTTTACTATTGCTTTGTAGTATAGTTGAATTTCTGGTATTGCCATACCCCCTGTTTCACTCTTCCTGCTGATGATTGCTTTAACTATTCTGTGTTTCTTGTTCTTCCAGATGAATTGCATTACTGTTTGTTCTATTTCTGTAAGGTACATCATTGGGATATTAATTAGAATTTCATTGAATCTGTATAGCACTTTTGGTAGTATGACCATTTTGACAATATTAATTCTGCTTATCCAAGAACATGGGAGATCTTTCCATTTTCTAAGGTTTTCTTTAATTTCTTTCTTTAGTGTTCTGTAGTTCTCATTCTAGAGGTATTTCACCTCTTTTGTTAGATTGATTCCCAAGTATTTTTCTTTTTGAGGCTATTGTGAATGGGGTAGTTTCCTAATTTTTCGTTCTGAAGATTCATCACTTATATATAAAAATGCATTGGATTTATGAGCATTGATCTTATATTATGCTACTTTACTGAATTCACTCATGATTTCTAAGAGTTTTCTGGTGGAATTTCCAGGTTCCTCTAAATATATAATCATATCATTAACAAATAGGGGTAGTTTGAGTTCTTCTTTTCCTTTTCATATCCCTTTAATTTCTTTGGTCTGTCTAATTGCTCTCGCTAGAGTTTCAAGGACAATGTTGAATAGAAGTGGTGAAAGAGGGCATCCCTGCTTTGTTCCAGTTTTTAGGAGGAATGTTTTCATTTTTTCACCATTTAGAATGATATTGGCCATGGGTTTAGCATAGATAGCCTTTACAATGTTAAGGAATGTTCCCACAATCCCTATTTTTTCTAGTGTTTTGAGCTTAAAGGGATGCTCTATTTTATCAAATGAGTTTTCTGCATTTATTGAAGTAATCATTTGATTCTTACCTTTAAGTCTGTTGATATGGTGAATTACATTTATTGATTTCCAAAAGTTGAACCAACCTTGCATCCCTGGGATACAATCCACTTGATCGTGGTGCACTATCTTTTTAATATACTTTTGTATGCAATTTGCTAAAATTTTGTAGAAAAATTTTGTGTCGATGTTCATTAAGGATATTGGTCTGAAATTTTCTTTCCTCGATATGTCTCTGTCTGGTTTAGGTATCAGGGTGATATTGATTTCACAGAATGAATTTGGGAGGGTTCCCTCCGATTCTATTTCATGGAATACTTTGAGGAGTATTGGAATGAGCTCTTCTTTAAAGGTTTTGTAGAACTTAGCTGAGAAACCATCTGGTTCTGGACTTTTCTTTGTTGGTATGCTTTTGATGACTTCTTCTATTTTATTACTTGAAATTGATCTATTTAAGTTATGTATGTCCTCCTGGTTCAGTTTAGGTAATTCATATGTCTCTAGAAAACTGTTGATGTCTTCAAGATTTTCTGATTTGTTGGAGTATAGATTTTCAAAATAGCTTCAAATTATGTTTTGTATTTCACTCATGTCTGTAGTGATATTTCCTTGTTTATTCCTTATTTTAGTAATTTGAGTTTTCTCTCTCTTTCTCTTTGTTAGTGGGTCTAAGTGTTTATCAATTTTGTTTATTTTTTCAAAGAACCAAATATTTATTTCGTTAATTTTTTCTATTGTTTCTTTTATTTCAATTTCATTGATTTCAGCTCTGGTTTTAACTATTTCCTGTCTTGTACTACTTTTGGGTGTTGCTCTGTTCTTCCTTTTCTAGGGCTTTAAGCTGTGGTGTTAAGTCATCTGTTTGTTGATTTTTTCTTCTTTTATTACATACGCTCCATGAAATAAATTTTCCTCTAAGTACTGCTTTCATAGTGTCCCAGAGATTTTGATGTGATGTGTCTTTGTTCTGGTTTACTTCTAAGAATTTTTTTATTACCCTCCTGATGTCTTCTGTTATCCATTCATCATATAATAGCATATTATTTTATCTCCAGGTGTTGGAGTAGTTTCTGCTTTTTATTCTGTCATTTATTTCTAATTTCAATCCATTATGATCTGATAGAATACAAGGTAGTATCTCTATCTTCTTCTATTTGCTAAAATTAGCTTTATGGCAAAAAATATTGTATTTTGGAGAAGGATCCATGTGCTCCTGAGAAGAAGGTATATTCACTCTTTGTTGGATGGTACATTCTATATATGTCTGTTAAGTCTAAATTATTGAATGTGTTATTGAGATCTATGATTTCTTTATTCAGTTTTTGCTTGGAAGATCTGTCCAATGGTGAGAGAGGTGTATTAAAATCACCTAGTATTTTTGTGTTGTCTTTATTTGATTTCTGGAATTGAAAAGGTTTTTGTCGGTGTGCATGGATAAGCCAATGTTTGGGGCATAGATATTTATGATTGTTATGTCTTGCTTGATTGATGCTTCTCTTAAGCAGTATGAAATGTCCCTTCTGACTAACTTTGGCTCGAAGTCCACCTCATCTGAAATGAGGATGGATACTCCAGCTCTTTTGCTGTATCCATGTGCATGGTGTGGTTTTTTCCCATCCTTTCACCTTTAGTCTGTGGGTATCTCTTTCTATGAGATGAGTCTCTTGCAGGCAGCATATTGTTGGATTTTTCTTTTTAATCCAATCTGCCAATCTATGTCTTTTGATTGATGAGTTCAGACCATTAACTTTCAGTGTTATTTTTGAGATATGATTTGTATTTCCAGTCATTTGGCTCATTTTTGTTTTTTGACATGACTTGGTTTCTCCTTTATTTGTCTATTCCTTTAGGCTAGCTCCTCTCTTTGCTGATTTGCATTGTTGTTTTTTATCTCTTCCTCATGCAATATTTTGCTGAGAATGTTCTGTAATGCTGGCTTTCTTTTTCTAAATTCCTTTAGCTTTTGCTTATCATGGAAGGATCTTATTTCATAGTCAAATCTGAAAGTAAGTTTTGCTGGGTATAAGATTCTTGGTTGGCATCCATTTTCTTTCAGAGCTTGGTATATGTTGTTCCAGGCCCTTCTAGCTTTTAGGGTCTGAGTTGAAAAATCTGCTAATATCCTTATTGGTTTCCCCCTGAATGTAATTTGATTCTTTTCTCCCACAGCCTTTAGAATTCTGTCTTTATTTTGTATGTTAGGTATTTTCATTATAATGTGCCTTGGTGTGGGTCTGTTGTAATTTTTTGTATTTGGAGTTCTATAAGCCTCTTGTACTTGATTTTCCATTTCATTCTTCATATTTGGGAAATTTTCTGATATTATTTCATGGATTACATTGTTCATTCCTTTGGTTTGTTTCTCTGTGTCTTCCTTAATCCCAATAATTCTTAAATTTGTCCTTTTCATGATATCCCATAATTCTTGTAGATTCTGTTCATGATTTCTTACCATCTTCTCTGTTTGGTCAACTTTGTTTTCAAGATTAAATATTTTATCTTCAATGTCTGAGGTTGTCTTCCAGGTGTTCTATCCTATTGGTTATGCTTTCTATGGAGTTCTTAATTTGGTTTATTGTTTCCTTCATTTCAAGGATTTCTGTTTGTTTTTTTTCAAAATCTCTAACTCTTTATTGAAATGATCTTTTGCTTCCTGTATTTGCTCTTTTAACTATTGATGCATGTGATCATTTAATGCCTCCATTTGCTCTTTAATCTCATCAATCAATGCCTGCATTTGATCTTTCATCTCTTTGTTTTCTTCTCTGATTGTTTTAATTATGTACCTTCTGAACTCTTTCTGACATTTTTTCTGCCATACTGTCATTGGGTTTTATTGATATACCATCTAGGTTTGTATGGGACATTTTCTTCTCTTGTTTTCTCATATTGGTCAGATATCTGTGGGACTCTGTGATATTGCAGATTTCCCCTATTGGCTTTTACTTTCCCCATAGATTTCCAGTATATCACCTCTGAGCCTTCAGTAGCCTGAAGTTTTGGAGGAACTTGATAATGCAGTGCTTCTGAAGAAAGCTGCACCTGACCCTCCGCTGAGTGCGGGATTGGGGGATGGGTGTGCTTGGCAAGCCTCTCACTAGGTGGGCCTGCTATGAGAAGCCTGCTATGGACTGGCCCTGCCAATGGATGGAGCCGGGCTGCTCGGGAAAACCTCAGGGCCCCCTGCCCTGGCCTGAGAAGTTTACTGCAGACCAGACCCGGGCCCGCTGCTGGGGACTGGGTGTGCATGGAAAGTCTCTCACTGGGCGGGTCTGCTCTGAGAAGCTGTCTGTGAAACAGGCCTGCCGCCAGATTAATCCAGGCTTCTCAGGGAAAGCCTCTGCCCATCCTGACCTGGTCCGAGAAGTTATCTGAGGACTGGGACCCACCACTGTTTGTGGTCCTAGAATGGCATTTAGACTGAGAACATATTTCATAGCCTTATTTTTATTTGATATTAATAGTTACACATAGGCGTTGTGTACATAATATATAGATAGTCATTGTTGTACATTATAGTGTTGACAGGTTTATCCCAACAAAATTACATATACATGGAATTTGATTTTAGTTCATGATTCAATCCCTTTCCTGCCCTCTTTCCCTTTGTCCCTCCTCCCCTCCACTGTTGTCTTTCCTCTTCTCTGATAGACATCCCTTCCCTTGTGTATTTATTTAGTTTTTATTTGCTCTTTTTACTTATAAATAACAGTGAAATTCCATGTGTTATATTTATGCATGCACATGCCATCATTTTTGAAGAGTTCATTCTCCATTGCCTTTTCTTTCTAGTCCTTCCAGTTGGCCCTTCAATATTCTCTACACCATGATCTTCCCTATATCTTTTCATAATTTTATCCTTTCCTCCTCATTTCATTTATTTTACTCTAGCTTTCACTTATGAGAGAATACATTTGATCTTTGAGATTCACAGTTTGACTTTTTACACTTAACATGATATTCTCCATTTCCACTAATTCACTAGCAGTTGACATAGCTTAATTCTTCTCTATGGTAAGTAGAATGACATTGTGTTTATATACAACAAGTTATTAATTCTTTCATCCTTTGATGGGGATCTGGATTGATTTTAGAATGCAATTCTTGTGACTTAGACTACTATAAACATTGAAGGAGCTGTATCACTATAGTATGTTGATTTTTGTTATTTTACAAAAATAAATAGGAGTGGGATGTTGTAGTTCCATCTCTAGTTTTCTGAGAAATCTTCAAACTGCTTTGCAGAATGATTGTACTAGTCTACAGCGCTTCCAACAATGCACAAGTTTCCTTTCTCTTCACATTCTTGTCAGTATTTATCATTGTATTCTTGATCATTACCATTCCAACTGGAGAGATCTTAAATCTTATTGTATCATTTCCCTGATTGCTAAATTTGAACATTTTTTGTATGGTTGTTGTCCATTCATGTTTCATCTTTTAAATTTTTTTTTCTCAGTACTTTTACCATTTTTTTAGGTTTTTTTTGGGGTGAATGAAGTTTTCTGAGTTATGTATGCTGGATATTTATAGCCTATTGATGGAGTAGCTAGAAAAGACTTTCACCCATTCTCTGGATAGAATTTTTTTTGTATTCAGCTTTCTAACTTATAAGGTAAATATCTTCCATCTAATAATAACAGAAAACACAGGAACAAATTAAGGATAAGCAAGAGTCTACTTAGTCTTATCTTTTAAATTTAGAGCCCAATTTCTTTGGGAATCATTTGGAGCACAAGTGTCTGATACTGATATCTGGGATTCTGACACTATAAATGGAAGAGAATCAAGAGGACTTGAGTAACATGGAAGAAAATTCCATGTTATTGAAAAGCCTATACCTGCAAGTTTAGTTCTTCACATTTAAATGTTTGCTATGAAAAATCAATGTGAAATAACTGTTAAGCAGTGGCAAAGATGTGCCTGTAATACAGGATAGATAATGCACAGTTTTGTAAAATTTCTCTAACAGTGAACCAAGGTACCTTTGTGATAAGGCTTGGTATTTCTGGAAAATAAGATATTCTTTGGAATGTAGATTGATAAATCCTGATATAGAGTTAAAAATTTGGCTTATTAATTAAATAAAATACTTAAATCCTTTACTAACATGTTTTAGGGTATAGGACTATTGAGAAAAAAGATGTAGTCTGTGTTCTCAAGAAATGACTAGAATTTATGTGGCCACTCTAGGCAGAGGAGCAGCATTGCAAAGAGAAGGATCAGCACATAAGGAAGTGCAGTGGAATGAGAAGGAAGAAATTACCCTTAATTTACTTATTTATCATATCCTTATGTTCAGACAGCATTTTGTAAGAGTTTTAGTTCAGTTGTGGAATTTTACAAATTTACTGTTTTTATTGTTTTCCAGAATGGCTATACACCACTTTTACTTGCCATAAAGTATAAAAAAGAACTGATGGTAGAGATTTTAATTCAGAGGAAAGCAATTATACATGCTGTTGACTTGAAGGGAAGGTACAGTACTTTATTCATTTATAAAACCTTAGTGGTATAGTAACAATAACTGAAGCAAAAATGATAAGCTCAATAAGAAGGACAATATTAATACATTTAGAATAGAGTGATATATATAAACAGAAACCAGAGTTAGTGTAGAAAATCAATTATTCAAGCTGAGCAATATAAATAAGTCTGAATATGATTCAAAAGTATTGGCAGATGTTTGTTATTTGGTTTTTAGTCACGTGATTTTTTTTAGCTAAATAGTTTTTCTATTAGTTTTGCAAAGTATGGACATTTTACATTTTCATTCAGTATTGAAAATTTAACACTTTCTGTTGTATTTTTAACTTCTACTTCTGATATATTGTTGTTTCTGAAATGATGTATTGAGCAAAAATAAGCATTTAAATTATTTTGTCATTTGGTTAACTGTTCTAAATTTCTTTCATTTTAGAATATTGGTGTTACATTATTCCTAAGTGATTATTAATTTCTATTGTCAGAATCTGTCAATTTTTAACATATTATGATGCTTTTGTTTTTAATTGGAAGGGGCAGGGAGAAGAAAATAGTTTTAATAGGATAAATGTTTCCTTTAGTAAAGATAAGATACACACAGTCAGTAAAGAGAAAAAAGGATAAGCCTTAGATTTGTGCACAGTTAGCTTTTGTAATGCATCACCTTGAAGATAATACTTATGACTAAATATAAATTTTTCCTGATCACTATTATTACTATTGTTATTAGCAATCTGGAAGTAACCTGTTTTGTTTGATCTTTACCTGACTGTGAGTTACAATACATCACATCACACTAGGAAAGAAATGGAGTTTTCTTCTTGAAATCTTTACCATTTTCTGATAAATGACTTCATCATAGTTACTGTTCATTTAAGGACTTTAAGTTTGTAACTTCTCCCTCATTGGGAAAGAAGTTTTTTTTTTTTTTTCCTTTTTGACTTTGAGGTAATTTGCAAAACTGAACATTTGCTCTCCCAAGATGTTTATGTCTATTAATATCTGTAAAGTAAGATGCTGAATTGGAAAAAAATATTATAAATTAGCTGTTCAAATAACTCTATTAAATTACTTAATGTTAAAGTTATCACTTTTATTGTGGAACAGCCCTCATGTTTGCTCTGGAACATGAATCAGGACACATAGCTGAGCTGCTTCTCCAGAATGATATTGATGTCTCTGCTACAGATAACTTTGGACAGATCACATTAACTCATGCTGCTGCTAGTGGTCACAGTGGGTGTTTACATTAAAATACTAATCAACCTTGATTGGAGGCTCAAAATAATAACAGGTATTGCATTTTACACATGAGGTGAAATTTCATGGTACATAAACAAGATGAGGCTAGTTCAGTAGAGGAATTATTTTACTTGAAGTCAAGAATACCTTTGTGTAGACTATATTATATTAGATATATTAGCCCTCTGTATAGAGATATCTCTATTTTATGATTTTCCAGTTTGGTTTCCTTCAATACCCTACCCTCATGTAGTTCTGTTTTTATAAAGCTGTTTTATAAATCAAGAGTTACATTTCTCTTCAGGTTACTATTCATATTTATTTTTATGAAGAAATTTTTTTCTTTACACTATTTTTTCTTTTTCTATGATTAAAATCTTTCTTGAATTTTTATTTTTACTTTCTGTTGTGCTCTCTTGCTGTTTCTTTTTTATTCTTTCAATTGAATATACATTTTTTTCTATTGACAATCAAAAACTCAGTGAATTTCAGAATTTGAAGAAATTTTATCAGCTAATCAATGTACCCACTGATCCTTCAATACGTGTTTGACATACTGGCCAAATGATGGTCATGATGGTGAACCTGATATTAAAGGGACTTTTCTGAGTATTGAAAGGGGTAGCAATGAGATTTGAGCTGAGGCTCCTCAATTCTAAACTCAATGTTTTTCCTGATAATCACTGTGTAGTGAATGTTTACAACAGACATAACAGGGTAGGAGTGACTGTGGATAGCAACTGAAGTGGGTAAGAATGGGATTATTAAGTGAGGCCAGCAGTAGAGTATCAGAGTGAAATAACCAAGGGAAGGGCAAGACTGAGGAGGAACATCACTGCATTGGGTAGAAATAAGGGTTATATAAAATAGACCAAAACCTTGTGGTTTATAATCAGTTCGATTAACACTAAACATATTCAGGACATAGAGCATGGATGCTCTCTAGAAAGGCATATTAAAATAGAATTTGAAGGAAGTTCTGATAGTCCCATTATACACTTGTTTGTTTAATTGTAATGAGTGACAAAATTCAAGGTTCTGTTGAAAGATATTAAAATAATTTGAGACACTGGGAAAAGTTTCCAGAGTTCACAGAGATGTGAGAATGGCTTAGAGACTAAAACACTGGGGACTAGAATCTGTTGAATACGTGGATCTACAGCCTCTAGCAGGTGTCCATTTTCCTCCATTTCTTTTCCCAACTCCCTGTCCTTCCCATGTATATGTGTGATAGATCATGGTGATCATAGATATAACTGATGGACAAGTCATCAAAGAGCTTCACTTCAGTAGTTGGTAATGTGTTTATGCTAAGGCTTGTGATTGAGATCCCATTCAGCTTATTTTCCAGAATCAGAAATGAAAACAAAGAGCTCTGACTCTTGGTCCTTTGAGTGTAACCTTGTGTCAGGAATCTGCATCTACACAGGATGTAGATTTAAAAGATGGAGTGTGCCACTGAGTCCTGAAAATGAGAGATGGGGAGTTGGATCCCAGAGGAATAATGATATTTCAATTATATTTAGGGAAACACAGGCACAATTACCAGTGTTCTGTTTTTGTAGCAATCTTTCCTCTTGAGTATCTGATTGCCTGTGAATGCAAGTGCTTGCTAGTTCATTTGAATCTGAATAAAGTGAGCCCTACACAGGTAAAAAGATATTTTATAATTTATAATATTTCAGTATGCCTGACAATAGTTTTCTCAATAACAACATATTCTTGGACATTCAGTGTTTAAATTTTTTTAAGTTTTTATAAAAGTCAGTATACTGTTTGTGGGTAAAGGTAAGCAATAGGTTTATTTATTTATTTTTCTGTTTTGATGGGTCCCGGGGATTGAACTCAGTTGCACTCAACCACTGAGCCACATCTCCAGTCTTATTTTATATTTTATTTAGAGACAGGGCCTCCCTGAGTTGCTTAGGACCTTGCTTGTGCTTAGTTATTTTTGTTTTTGCTTTTCCTTTCTTTTTTTGTACTGGGGACTAAACCCAGGGATGCTTAACCACTGAGACTTATGCCCTTTTGTTTTATGTTCTGTTTTGAGACAGGGTGTCATCAAGTTGTAGAGGGCCTCACCAGTGTGTTGAGGCTGGCTTTGAACTTAAAATTCTCCTGCCTCAACTTACCAACTTGCTGGGATTACAGGCATGCATCACCACACCATGCAAAATGGGGTATTTTCTGTAAGTGATATCCATGCTGAAGAACCAGTAGTAAAATTTTAAGCCAGCATATTTAGTCTTTGATCCATGGATAACCAAGAAAGAGGGCAATCTGCATCTTGCTACCTTGTCTTGGGTTATCAAAAGTCTGTTCCAATTCAGGTAAAAAGAAAATATTATGATAGCTATTAATTGGATTTCAAGTTCAGCCTTCAAGACAGGCAGTTTCTGAGAATAAAGTGTTCTCAAGTTCTGCCAATATAGTGACTGTCATTCTGAAATGGAAGAAGAGTGTGTTCATTGAGGGGCTGGGTTGTTGCTCAGTGTAGAGCACTTGCCTGAAATGTGAGGCACTGATTTAGATTCTCAGCACCACACATAGATAAATTTAAAAAAAAATTATTTAAAGGTCTACCAACAAAATGGGTATGTCCATTGATTATTTCATAGTTTGAAAAAGTTGAGGCAGAGTTTCATAAAACAGCTTATATTTTAATCAAATCAGTCAAGAAATAGCATTTCATATAGGTGAATCCAAATTTTTAGCAGTTTATTGAGAAAAACTTACCTACCCACTTTATTAGACATTTTTGCACTGAAACTGATCCTGATGGTGCCTGTCTTACATTGGATGAACTCTACTATCAATCTCATTTAAAATTAAAGTGATCTTTTGTGCAATTAATTTTCTTGCTCTTAATATTGAGTTTTGAGGTGTTAATACTTGAAACTTAGCAGGTTTCCATGATATATTGTTTGCATATTCACTCAGAAAAAAAATTTAAGAGAATTACATTGATGTTTTTTAACATGTATAAATGCCAGTGTTACATTGAGTATCTTAGCATAGGGGGACTGGAGGAAACTGTACTGGAAAATACATATGACACTAAAACTGTATAAGGAAAAATTTCTCATTGCAAAAGAAATAGGAAATTTTTTGGTCAAGGATTTTTTATTAGGTTTACATTAGTGTGAAATTTAAATCATACCTGCTCAAGTTATTTTTTGTAGAATCAAGGAATTTCCCTCATGCCTTTAATTTGAAATAAGTAAAGCACATTGCTTGCAGTTTTTTTTTTTTTTTGGACCCTTTATATTTTACTACCATACATTTCCAGGAGAACTTTTTTAATACTTCTATTATGGCCCCATTTTTACACTAAAGTAATGTTAGAAATTATGGAAACATAGAAAATTATAATATTTATATTAATTTATGGATTGGGGCTGTAGTTGTAACTCAATTGTACAGCACTTGCCTAATCTGTATGAGGCACTGGGTTCAATATTCACCATCACATAAAACTAAGTAAATAAATAAAGGTATGAAAATACAATAAAATTATTAAATATTTGCATTTATAAAGGATTTCACCATGCTTTTGGGCTCTTTCCACTCAGAGTATATTTAAAACTCTTCATTTAATTGAAGATAGATGTCTTGTGCAAAATAATATCTAGTTCTAGAAGCAGAGACTCTCAATAACCATATGATGATGTTAGTTTCATAAATTTTTGTATCATAGTGTCTAAAAATATCCAAGCCTGTATGTCAGTTTGTGAGATCCCAAATTTTAAAAGTTATTTGCTTAGTTATGTAACTATTCACTTTATAGCTTTCAATTTTTAATGAACTTCTCAAAGTTAATAAATATATTTGCATATTTTCTGGAGCAACTACAATAAGGTTTCAAGTGTAAAAACTTCTTAATTTTTTGAACATGACTAAATTTGTAGAAAAAAATTGCTATATAATGAAGTATTCTAAATAACATGCATAAAATATCTATCAGTCAATGCTACTGAATTCTAAAAATAATACTTTTAAGTTTGTATTCACTTTTGATGTCTGGGATATATAAATTCAGGAGAGTTGTCTTGAAATGCTGCCATAAAAAGAAGCAAACAAGTTAGAGAAATGTCATAAATAAGAAAGTAGGAACCAGAATATCCTCCAAGCATCCTCTAATCATGAAGCATATATTTGGACTTAAAATGAAGATTTGCTTATTGTTTTTAAATGATTTACTCCAAGACTCAGTAATTCCTTTAAGAAAACATCTCTCCTATGTCTGTTCTTTGAGTCATCTCAGTCACCATTCCTTGGTTTTTTTGTAAATCTTTTATTTTAGTAACTGTGTGTGGTTTCCATTCACTGTCCTCACAAGATTGTGGCATTCTTTTTCTCTTTCTTGGATGGATCAACATTTATATTTACATTTATTTTTAGCTATTTGACACACTGGATGGACAGAGTGTATATCTTTGTGATTCCAACCAATTTCATTTATAAGGTACTCTTAAATCTCAGGTCTCATGCTTTCACCTCATGAAATAATTTGTACAAATATAAGTCACAAAAACTCATTCAAAAAAATCACATTTAAATTTCTATTTCTTTTTAAAGCAGTCTAAACTACAGATGACTATAATTTATCCTAGGTAATTTGGATTGATAAAATAGTTTTAGGAATGTATTTGTATCTTAGAGGTAAGGGGAGTAACAATTCAGATCTCTCTCTTATCTCTAATCATTCTTGCTCCCATGAGAAGACATAGCTTAGTAAGTTGAAAAATTGAAGTTTGATTTTATATTGGAATGGCTCAGAAATGTGTTCTCTTTCACTTGTATCTTGCAGTAAAGGAAACTATTATAATAATTTGTAATATTTGGTGCAGTTACATCTAAATATTCTTTTCTTCTTAGAAAGTCCCCAAAGAAGAAGAAGAATCACATAAAGCTTCCAATGAATCAAGGAAAGAGGGTAAACTATTAGAAGAATACATATTGCTGAGTTGCTCATTTATTTGAAATTATGGAGCATTTTTCATATACTCCTACTTTACTTTTATTATTACAGAAGCAAACAATGACACTAGGAACTGAAATCAGAACATTACTTGACAACTGTAATGCTGATCATAAAAAGAAAAAGTGGTTGCAACCACTCTTGTAGAAAATTGCAGCATAAAGAACAATCCACATTTTCTCTTCACATTAGTTGGCCCAAAGATAAAATTTAAAAAAATATATATTTTCTTTATTGTTTTTACATATCATCTATCATATGCACATAATGATGCCAAACAACCTAGATATAAGTTTAAGGCCTTGCAGTCCTAATAACAAGGATAGTAACAATTGTGGTATATGTATAGAATGAACATTTTCAGAATATGTTGGGAGTAGTCAATTCTGTGGTAAGTCATCATATAACAAAAGAATCAAAATGTGATCCAAAAGTATGGTTTGATTAATATAAATAGGAGGAATTCATTTATGAAGGGAAAGTTATACTTAGTCTTTCGTATGTTATGGTAAGTTCCTCCTCTTTCTAGTTCACAGAGCTTGTAATGAAGGGCCATTGAATATTGTCAAAGACTTTTCCTCCAGGTATTGAAATTATCTTATGATTTTGTCCTTGATTCTTTATCTGGTGTATTAGTTTTATTAGTTTTCATATATTAAACCATTCTTGCATCCCTTGAATAAAACCAGCTGGCTTATGTTGTATGGTGTGTGTGTGTGTGTGTGTGTGACCCCAGAGACTTAACCAAGGTGTACTCTACAACTGGTCACACCTCCAGTTCCTTTTGTTGTTCATTTTGAGCCCAGGTCTCTAAATTGCCCAGGTTGACTGAAACTACAAATCACCAGACACAACCTCCTGAATTTCTGGGAGTGCAAAATACACCACTGTTTCCGGCAGTGCTTGTTGTTTTTAATGTGATGTTGAGTATATTTTTCAGGTATTTTATAAAGGTTTTTAGAATGCCACCTCAATGATATTGGTCTGTAGTTTTCTTTCCTTGTTGTGTCCTTATTTTCCTTTTCAATCATGGTAATACTGACTTTGTAGAATTACTTTGGAAGTGTCTTTCCTTCTCTTACATATAATGGTGGGCACTGGTATCAGTTCTTCTTTGAATATCTGATAAGATTCAGCCCTGTGTTCACCTCTGGTCCTGGAGGCTTTTTATTACTGCTTCAATATAATTGCCTGTTATTAGGTTGGACTTTTGCATTCCTTTGATTCATATTTTGAGTTGGTTAGGTTCATATCTACTACTTCATACATCTATTTTAGGATTTCAATTTTTTACCATGTCAGTCTTCATAATGTTTTTCTAGATGTTCCTGTTTATTGAAAAATAACTTGTTCAGATAACTTCTAGTAGTGTTCTAGATTTCAGTGATGTTTGTTGTAATATTTCTCTTTTGGTTTCTAGGTTTATTTATTTGTTTTTTCTTTCTCTTATCCTTCATTACCTTGGTTAGGGGTTTATCAATTTCGATTCTCTTTTCACAAACAAAATCTGTTCCTTTATTACTTTGTATTTTTTCTTTATTTTCTATTTTATAGTTTAAATTTATAATTAATATTTCTTTTATTCTTGTTCAAGTTGATTTATTGCTTTTCTAATAATTTGGGTTGCAACACTTGGTTTTTTATTTGAAATCTCTCTGATTTTTAAATGTAGAGAGTCATTTTTATGAACTTCCCTCTTACAACTGCTTTTGCTAGATTAGGGGAGAGAGATGGGAAGGGAAAAGAAATGGAATACTAGGCAAATTTATGTATATGTCATAAAGAATCCCACTATTACATATAAATATGCTTCAAAAAAAGAAAACACTGGAAAAAAAAAGAAGTATTTTTATTGTATCCCATAGATTCTGTGATGCTGTATCTCTATTCTCATTTAATTCTGTGGATTTTAAAAATTTTCCCCAACTTTGTCAGTGATCCATTGAACATGCAAATGTATTGTTCATTCTCCAAGTGCTCATAGAGTATTTGTAGATTTTTATTGCTGTTTAATTCTTTTCTTAGTTCATTATTTTTGTACATAAGATCAGGGATTACTTTGACACTATTATAAAGCATGGAATAAAACTTTCTCCAATTAAGTATTCAATATTTTCCCAATACCTTCCATCCTCCCTCCTGATGTTTCCTTCCGCTAGTACACAAATTCTTCTGTTTGTTTATAGTTGTCTTAATTTGTGCTTTATGGATATACATAAAGGTCAAAGTCACAGTGGTATTCTCACTTGTGTACACAGGAAAGATTGTTCAATTAATTCCACCATTGCTCTCTTTGCTTTCCCTCCTCTCTCCAGCCTTAATTCATTTCCTCTACTCATCTGTTCTCTTTTATTTTTCATAAAATTCCCCATTTTTACCCTTTATTTTTGTCTAGCTTCTTCAAATGACAGAAAATTTTCTTCAAATGATGGAAACATTTTGCTTTCTAAGTCTCTTGCCTATTTTACTTAGCATGATATATTTTCCTGTTTCATTCATTTACCAGCAAATATCATGATTTCATTCTCATTTATGACCTAGTAAAACTTCATGATAGGGGGCTGGGATAGTAGCTTGGTTATAGAGCACTTGCCTGGCACTTGTGAGGAACTGGGTTTGATCCTCAGCACCACATTAAAAAAATAATAAATAAAGATATTGTGTTCATCTACAAATAAAAATATTTATAAAAAATCATACATACATGCACACACACACACACACACATATATATGGCTTTATATATATATATGTATGTGTGTGTGTATGTATATATTATTTGTTTATTATTCTGCTGATTGGTACCTAGACTGATTACATTGCCTGACTTGTTGAATTGTGCTGCTATATACATTATGTTTTTACCAATATATAATATGCTTATTTTAGATCTTTTGAATATGTATCAGTAACTGAGAGGGCTGGATCATACAGTGGTCCCATTACTATTGTTTTGAAGTTTCTCTATAGTGCTTTCCAGGGTGATGGTGCTACTTTACAGTTTCATCAACAACAGATGAATGAACCTTTTCCTTGCATCCCTGTTAACATTTATTAATAGTTGACATTCAAACTGGAGTAAAGTTCCAATGTATATTTGATTTATATCTCCCTTACTGCTAGATATGTTGAACATTTTTTTTCATATACTTATTGTCATTTGCATTTCTTTTCTAAAGAAGTATCTCTGTACTTCTTTTGTCCATTTATGTCTTGGGTCATTTGTTACTTGGAGATAAGTGTTGTAGATTTTTACATATTCTGGATGTTAATCCCATATTTGAGAATAAGGTGGCAAAAATCTTCCCCCATTCTGTAAGCTTACTTCTTATGTTATTAATTTTTTCCATTGGTGTGTAGAAGCTTTTTAATTTGATGTCATCCCAACTCCTGATTCTTGGTTTTATTTGTCATGCTTTAAGAGTCTTGTTAAGGAAAATGATGCCCATGAAAACATGTTGAAGTTTTCAACTTTAATTTCTTGTAGCATTTGCAGCATTACTAGAATAATTTCTAGGTCTTTGATCCACTTTCAGTTGACTTATGTGAAGGGTAAGAGATAGGGATCAAATTTTATTCATCTTCATATGGATTCATGGTTTTCTGAGGACCATGTGTTGTGTGTTGTTTTCTAAAATCATTGCATTGTAAAGTGATGAGTCTCAAGATTGATTTTGCTTGTCTTCATTTTAATTGTTTCTTCATTTTCTAAGCCTTGTTTTGTATTCTAATACTTGATATATTATAATGTTCCTTGTGCTACTGAAAACTAGGTGTATTCTTCTGTTATCAGTGAAACATCCTGTAGGCAACTATTAAGTCATTGTGAGTTAAATTTGAGGAACTTTATTGATATTTTATTCAGGTGACCCTCACTAATTATGTTGTATTAAAGTCACCTGCTCTTACATCATTGAGGTCTATCTGTCCCTGGAGGATAAGTAGTGTTTATTATATAAAATTGGATGCACTATCATTCAAGCATAAATATTTACAGCCATTTATTTTCTATTTTGGTTTTTCCCATTATCAATATGTAGTTACCTTCTCTGTCACCTGTGGATAATTGTTGTTTGAATTCATCAAGTATGAGAAAAACAACCCTTTCTTTCCTTTGGCTTTCATTTGCATGGAATAGTGTTTCTCCTCCTTCCAGTACTAGTATGTGAACATTGTTGGAAGTCAGCAGTGTTTCTTGATGGCAATATACATTTGGGTGTATTTTAGGCTATATGTTTTAAGTGGAGAATTAAGAATTTATACATTTTGCATGCAGTGTTAAAATAATGAGGTGTGTGTTGCTTTCTAATATTGAATTCACTATTAATTCTCATCTGCTTATCTGTTATTCTAGTAAAATATATTATTTCCTATGTTCTCTTGATTTATTTTGCTTTTCTTTTTGATCACATCAGATTTCTCTGTGTATATTCCACAATATTTACTTACTTCTCATAAACTATTTCAGTTTATACTTGTGTTGGTCTTTATTTCTGCTTTGATTCTGAAGAATAACTTTGACACAGATAGCAAGCAAGTTTGGTAATGTTTCTGTTTTATCACTTGAAATGTGCTGCTGGCCTTTAGGGTTATCCAGATATATCGGCCTTTATAAGTGACTTGGTGCTTCTTTCCTGAATTTATACAATTATTTTCTCTGAATTTTTGGCATTTTCACTGAAGTACAACCTGGACAGATTCTGTCTAGTCCACAACTATTTTGGCTTCAAAATGCATCCTGTGACTGGATGTACATGGCAAGTAAGGAACTGTTTAGTTATATGCTAACCGAGTAAGTTTTCTATGAAATTGGACTGTATTTCCTTCCTCAAGATCTGAGTGTTCCATTGGATCTTTTAAACTTGTCTCAGAACTCTTGTATATTTTTGTTTAATGTCTTTCACTTTTATTATTATATGAAAGTCTATTTCATTCACATTATCAAGATTTAACATTCTTCCTTCTGTTTGATACAGTATTTTGATGATACTTCCCATTCAGATATTTATTTCAGTTAGTGAATTTATCTTTTTCAGAGTTTCTTCAGGAACTCAATTTACTTTTGGGGATGTTCTTTCAAAATCTGTATTGAGTTCTTTAATTTATTTCTTATTTCTCTTAGTTCCTCAATTATTTACAACCAATTATTTGAATTTTTGTACAGCATATCTTCCACTAAAATGTCTGTGGATTATGTTCTCAGGGAACTAGGAGCTTTTGTTGGTTTCTAATTGCCTTGCTCTTTCATGTTTTCTGTGTTAATATGCATAGACGTATGCATGCATTTGAATCGAGTTCTTTTCCCTTCTTAGTTGTGGTCATATTATTGAACCAATTTCTCTTTTGATATAGCCTGATCATAGTTTATATTTTTTTGTCAAAGTCCTAACTCAGTGTGACAAAAGTTCCAGGATCACTCACTCATCCAAAATTCTTTAAGAATAAAGAATAAATACCAGTAGTAGCAAAATCTTAGAAGCAAAGCACATGTTGAACTTATAAAACATTAAAATGATCTATGTAATGTTAATAACTATGAGTGATAATGTACAATGAACAACACTTTAGCCACTTGTGATTCCAAAATTAATATTAAAATATATAGGCAAATGTGGACTGGGAATTGTGGTGCAGGCCTGTTATCACAGCGACTCCAAAGGCTGGGACAGAAGGACCATGAGTCTAAAACCACCTCAGCAACTTAGTGAGGCCATAAACAATCAGTGAGACTCTGTAAATAAAATGTAAAAGGGCTGGGAATGTGGCTCAGTGGTTGAGCACCCCTCAGTTTAATCCCTGGTACTGAAAAGTAAGTGGTGGAGGGGGAAAAGATGGAGAATGAGGATGAATATTACAAATGGAATATTGAGCAGATACAGATGAGAGACAGGAAACAAGTGCAAAGAAAACCAATAAAACAATGAAAAGAGCATATTAAATAGAAAGATAAAAACATAAATGATATGCAAAAATATGGAGGACAATTAAAAATGCAAGACCAAGAGGAGTGTATGGTTTTCTCCTTCCTGACATAATTAAAATGTTGACACTTATTTCCACAACTTCTATTTGTACATAATGCCAGCTTGGGGAGGTTTCTGTGGAACAAATATATTTCTACTTGTTTCTTCTCCATTCTATCCCAAACAGGCCAATGCTTCATCTGGAGATTTAATGTGATAAACTTTCATCCTTGCCTACAAGGAAGTGTTATGGAACCATTATCAGCTGAAAAAGAGAAGGTAAAATTTACTTTATTTTCAGAGAATATACAAACTTATGGTATAAAATGTGTCAGCTTTCAATGTGTAATTCTCTAGTTTTTAAGTTTAATTTATTTCAAAACTGGAAAATTGAGTGTCACCTTAGTGATTAATAAACCTTTATGCACCTCATTATTGATATTAATTTTGCCAGGGAATCTCTCTGAGTCTTCCTCAGAAATGCATTGGTCATTTATCTGGTGATGCCTATCAAAGAGAAAAACATGGCATAACAGGACCTATAGAAGGCAAGAACCACATATTATAAAATAACATTGGCTATAATGTTTATTTAAAACATGGGTACTAGTAGATTCTAGTAGTTGAAGAATTTAACATAATAAATATATAGAAAGGAAAAAGAGTGAAATGGTAATAAGTGACATATCTTGTTCAGTTTCAGTAACAGATTAAATTGAGAATGTAAATAAAGGAGTTGAATTCCATTTCAGGATCTGCTTAGTGTGGAGATCCTCTCTCTCACATCCCACATGGATGAGGAAAGAGTTAACTGCTAGAGGAGGATGTTGGCTATTTTTCAGTCTATTTCATGAAACTTATGTACTCAAGAAACACACAAGAGCCAATACTCTTTTTAAAAGAGAAGGGGGCATGACAGGTCTGGCCATACCATCTCTGGCCTCTAACAACAACAATTACTCACACAACTCTCTTTTATTTTTAATACACAGGTAAAGGGGGTTAAGACATGGAGGAGCTTCTGTGATCAGAAGGATAGAGTGGAGTTAGGGAATCCTTTCTCTTAGGGGAGATATTTCAGAAGGAGACAGGGAACCACTGGCACGCAGCACCACATGCTTCCTGGTAATCTGGGACAGACCTTCATGTCTGTTAATTACTAGAAATCAGTTCTCTGCATTCCATGTCTCAGCCTAGTCTGATTCTGCTAAATAAGGATGGTTTCCCATAGCTTATATCAGAGAAAAGTTGGTAAATAAAAAAGGGGAGAGTAGAAGAGAGAACAAAGAATAAGAAAATTAAATATCACAGACAACAAAAGAGAGCAAAAGAAGTGGGTGCACATTGTGAATAAAGGTAAACTCAAACATTAGAAAGTGGAAGAGCACAGCATTAGAAAAAAATTTTGAGTATACAGTAACATCTCTGGTCTGAGAGACAGAGTAAAAATTTCCAACAGTTCTTTTATTTATCAACATTGGAAAGTAAGTAGGAAATGCATGCCTCATCATGCAGTTCTATATTTGGTTTGCCATAAATAAATATAAACACATATGGTCTACCATAAATGTATGTAATTCATTGCTATATGAAAGTTTCTGACTTCCTAGAAAAGTAAATATGGTGCAGAATAATATAATCTGGAAATGAAAAAAGTTAGGACTATTATGAAAGGATCAGCAAAGTATACCCTGATAAAATATTCACTGAAAGATTATAAATACTAATACACCTACAATTTGGGGAACAAAATATGAGGATTTCAAATAGGCAAGTTATGTTAGAGGAACTAAGAGTAGCTATACCCAAGAATGCAATATTGGGGATGATGTTCAAAATGCACATTGTACTCAACAGGTTTTTGGATCCATATTTCTAATACATTTAAAGATGTTTCCAATGCTCCTGATCCGTGAACCACATTCTGATTTGCAAGGGAGGTATCTGCCTTGAGGAAGTCTAAATGAAGTGCTGTTGCATGTTAGTTCAGTCATAACCAGATCCAGTGAAAGCACAATGGTTTTTTTGTTTGTTTGTTTTGTTTTTGTTTTTGTTTTGTTTTGTTTTGTTTTATTCTGAACATATCTCTGGGGAAAGGAAAAGGACAAGTCAAGGAAGATACAAAAAAATATATTCCTAGCCAACCAAGTACAATGACACAACTGAAATCACAGTGAACCCAGAGACTGGTATAGGAGGATCACAGGTTCTAGGTCAGCCTCAGCAAAGAGTGAAGCCATAGCATTTTAGTGAGAAGTTATCTCATAAATAAATAAATAAGTCAGGAACTTAGTAAGTAAATAATGCTGAGGATGAGGATCAGTCATATAGGTCTCCTGGGTTATATATCTGGTACCAAATATATGTATTTTAAGATACAACTACTGAATAGAAAGAAATTGTAGTAGGAATAATCCAAGACCAAAGCTCTAGAAATTGCTTTTAAATAGCTAACAGGAAGGGGAAATGAGCTAGGTAACTCTGGAAAGGAATGCAAAGGTAAAAAGAGGAAGCATTTCAGCTGGCCCAGCTTCTTAAACTTTGTTCATTTCATTAAACTTTATTCTATACAGGTTACTGAAAATTGTCTATCCTCTGTATTTCTGGAAACACTTCCTTTATTCAGGCCTGCGTGAATGTCACACTGGACTATTGCCTTCTCATTTTTCATCTGTATTCTCACAAAGGCCCTTCATGTCTACCACCCACAGCATTGATGTAGGTCTAGCTACACTGCATATGCAGCCATCAGCCTCAATCTCTTTTCCTGCCTATGCTTTCCTCTGTCATTACTCCTCACCCATACCCATATGGTCATACAAATACAGGTCCATTTGGTGCTTTTCTCTGTGTCATGCTACAGCCTTCCCTGTTCTTACCATTTCCTGCCTCTGGCTGATAATCACATTACTTAAGCCTCTCTTCATACCAACCTCCAGAAGAGGCAACTTTTTTCTCAACTACTTCTCACCAAAAACTTATTCAGTTATTGGTTCAAATAATTAGAATTTTTGACACTGAGGTCATATTAAAAAAAAACATCCCCAGCAATCTGAGACCAAATGAATTATTTGTACAGAAATTTTTTATAGGTCAATTTGTTAGGTCCTAAGTAGAATAGTTGCTGCATTATTAAGGTAGCCCCAAGAGAGGAAAATAGTATATCAGGAAGGATAGTCATAGTCCTGAAGAACTGAACAAATAGTTTTCCTTCTAAAAGAAGAAAATCAATTCATCATAATAGTAAAAAAAAAAACATTTTAGATATGAAGGTATTCATTGACAAATGAGTAAGAAGTATCAGTCACTAGGAAAATAATATTGATGAACAGAGCATGTTGAAAAGTTATTATGAAGAGAGAATAGCAAACTGTGAATTTGGATATTTTGTGGGTATTTTTAAAAAATTTATTACTGGGAACTCTTAATTTTTCTGGAGGGATAATTCTTTGAATTATTTTTATGCATTAAACCTGTTGACATGTTTGTCACTGGCTCTCTGTGGTGCCAAATCCACAGGTATTTGTCATCGCCTGCAGCAACAATTTGCGTGGGTCTTTATGGGCGGTGGACTGGAAACTGAGCTACTTCTATCTTTGAGCTGCTTCCTTATTTGCTTGCTTGTTTATGGAGGATAGAGGAAATGAGGTTTACTTGCTTTGAGAGGAGAGAGAGAGAGGCTTTGCTTATTGGAGAGAAAGAGAGACTTTGCTTAAGAGAGAGGGACTACACTTTCAGAATCTATATCTTCTTATTTCTGCTGCTTCTTCTTAAAGGTGCATCCTGCATCCTCTGAACTAAGGGTCCATCTAGAGGTGTGTTCTCAATTCTCCGCTCTGTGATCTGCCTTCTGCCACTGCCCCTACTCACTGCTTCTATCTGTCTGCCACTTCTTCTTCCTTTCTGCTAATGGCTTCTCTGCTTCTTTCTGCTAGCTGCTGCTCTTTGCTGCTGCTCCTTACTGTCGCTCCTTACTCACTTACTGTCATGCCTTACTCTCACGCCCCTGCCCACTGCCTGCCTATATTCCCTCCAGGAGACGGAGGGCGGGGCCATGCCAGTTGAGATCAGGTGAGGGGCCAGCTGACCTAGCGTGGCAAGGGTCAAAATGAGCAGGCCTGAGCAGGCATGCCCGGGAATACCTGTGCAGGCGCTGTGCATGTGGACTTAACTGAATAAGGCCAGTGATAAATCACCTGAGTGCGCTTATGCCAATTAACCTCCTCACTGCCGATGTGATCAGGTGCCGTTCTGGCTGGCACAGCCCCCAACAATGTTGTTTTTCCCTGATGAGTTTTGAAGTTCTCAAATAGTAAAAGCATGCATAGAGTAGTAAATATTTGCTGGGTATAGTTGGTCACACATAAACAGCTTCTTAGGAGGCTGAGATGGGTGAATGACATGAGTGATGACATCCTGAACAATTTAGAGTGGCTCTGTCTCAAAGTACAATAGGTTTGGTAATAGCACTCATTGGTAGAGTAATTGCTATTGCAAAAGTCCCTGGATAAAATCACAAAACATGAATACACACACACACACAAACACACACACACACAAGAACACACAAATCCACACAGCACAATAAGATAGTTTCTAAAGCAAATTATGATCTAGTATAAAAAACCTATTACTAGTTTTTAATTTGATAGACTGTTATTCTTTCCAGGAGTACTAAGGAACTTAAGTAAACTATACATTTGTCAACAGACTACTGTTAGATGTAACATCAGAGGAAGAGGAGGAAGAGCTTATATTGGCACTGAAAATAAGCAATCACAGGTATGTAAATATGGAAATTTGAATTCATGGTTTTGTCCTGTTTTTCTTACATCCAGAATGTAAATTAGTTCAAATGAAATGACCTTTTGCAAAACTCTTTAGGAATCTAAATGTCATAAATTAATATTTAGATCTAATGCAATCTAATGAGTATAAAAATAACATTGGAAATCATGGCAACCTAAATGTGAGTTCTATTCTAATAATTGAAGCATTTTTTTCTGAATATTGCTTGTTTTCTCATTGGTAAAACCTCACTGATGAAAACATTAACTATAAGAATTATGAATAAATGGTTAAAATTATGAACATACATAACTCTGATTGCCACTGATCTCATTTATGTCCAAGAACAGTTATTCCCAATGGTGCGAAATTTTAATGTCACAGTACCAGTCATTAATGCCAAGGTTAAAGCTTCCATCATCTTTTGTAATCATTGTCTATGTTGAGGCAGATAATAGTCTCAAATGAGTCTCACATCTAACTTTTAACCAAATAGCAACCATCTAAAATGGGACCTTTGTGATTAGGGTACAATCAGTAATTTTCCAGTTCATTTTCTTAATGGATGTTAGAAAAAAGGGTCCTTGGATGCAGTTATTGGGGAACTATGAAAATTTTGGATGGGTTTTATTGTTTTCTCATGTCATGTGTGTTAATAGGCTGAAATTTTGCATGCATTTAGAAGGATCCCCTCTTAGGAGTGGGTCCTTTTGGAGTGTAACTTCCTCTGTGTGTTTGTACCTAGGCATTGGTGAGGTCTCAGTGTCAGATCAGCACTGAACTTTACCAACATGCATGACTCCTGTCCTTTTCTGCATTGACTGATAGGTTTGGTGGGATTCTCCATAGCTGAATAGAGGGGAGCTTTTTATCTTCCACTCAGCCAGGTTTTCCTGGCACAACTGTGGACTCTTCCTCCTGTGGATGTTTTTCTCATTCTAAAAGCCAGTATTTCTGGGTTTTATCTGGCAGCAGATTGTCTGTGCTGACTCTCTACTGAGTCCCCCAGCCCCTCTTTTCATCATGCAGCCACACTCCAGTCAGTCTGACTTCATCCGTGGAAATATCAGGAAACTCTGTATGTGTCTGTGCTGCCACAATTCTTTATTGGAAGAATTTTTAGTTTTTCTTCAATAAAATGTGATGCAATGTTGGGAGAAATCCTAGTTCTTAGCTAAAAGCAGTTAATGCCCCAGTGTGTAAACTTGCAGAGAGGAGCATTCCAATTCTCTGATCTAGGAATGTAAACAACTCCCCCAAGTTGATTTAGCATTACCAAGAGAAACTGTATAGGAGCCTGGTGCTCTGATCCCCCGTGGCACATTGTGAATGGGCAAGAAACTTATAAAACATATAGCTGTTCCTGCAATAAACTAGTTCACAGGGTGCAATTCACCAGTCTGCTTCCACCCAACTCCTGGAGTCTGGGGGTCTTCATTCAGGAGGCTTATCTGCACCAGAGCTAGTCTAGCACCCCTACAGGTGAGGTAGAGGAAAGTGTTTCTCCTGGGAAAAACCTTTTCCCTACATTAGGGAATGCCTCAGCAACTCAGCCAGATGCTGTCAGTAAATCAAAACAGGCAAAGGGAAGTGGTGATGGTTCACAGGGTCTGGGGTCCTAGGATCCACATTTGCAGGAAAAACCTGAATATCAAAACACAATATATTAAAGAATATCCAAAAGTTTGATAGACCTTAGTGAGCAAGAAGACTGTATCCTCAAGCTCTGTCAAATTTTAACATCATATTTATTGCTTGGACTTGCACCACCACCAACACACAACAGGCCTAATATCTCTGCTTGCCTTCTTTCAGTATGACTTCTTTCAAATAGGGCTTCATGTGTCATTCCTCACCCTGTGAAGCACAATCCACTCATTCCCAGAACCATGGTGCATGAGAGAACACCATATCCTTCACACAATTCTACACTGCATCTGTTGAGAACCTCCATCAAAATCAATCTATGAAATGACTTCATTCCGGTTGACACTGGATCTCCAATGATACAGGGAGATGAGTTTGCAGAGTCCCCCTGTCCTCCCTGAATGCTATCAGCAGGAGCTAAAACATATTCATCCCCAAATCATACAATTTGACTTCAAGTCATTCGGAACCTGATGCAAAGGAAAACTGAGAAAAGTTAGGGCCAGGGGCAGCTGTCTTTGGCCCTCACCTCTTGTTTTTCCAGATGACATTGAGATTCATGTAGAAAGTGCTGAGATGTGCATGTCCACTTTACTTGCACAGAGTCTGCAGTGTGACCAAGAAGCCTGGTCATTGCAAGACTCATGCCGATATCATTTTGAAGTTTCTGCCATTGCAACCTGGTGAACATCATCTTCTTCAAGAACTTGCTAAGGATATACCCCCATGAGCACACTCATGAGAATGATCAAACCTATCAGTTCCTGAGAGTTGACTCATCTCAAGGAACACCTCCTCTTAAGAACTTTAGGTGACCTGGGAAGCACTGCTAACTTTTATTAGAGCTCCATGCTGAAAGTCTGATTGGAAAAGACTTGCATGTCCAACTGGTAATTTTTCAACTGACCCAATTGACTTGAGGAAAAGAGGAGAAACAGTTGAGATGAGGGAGCATTGGCATACAAGGAAGAGTTGTTTCTTTTTCCCCCTTCTGAGGGACTGGGGATTTGAACCATGGACCTTGCACATGCTAGGCCAGCACTTTCCAAAAGGAGCTATTTCTTTGACTTCAGAGTAGCCATTTAGCTACCCTCTAGTTTCTCTACTGGTCTGACTCTGTCAAACTCTCTGCAGAAAACCCAGCCCCAGACAAACCAACAAATTTCTAAAGAATTCTTCATCTTCCTTTTTGCAGCAATCCTGAAAGGGAACTTTTGTTCACGTCAAGACCCACAATCTAGGGGGTGCGTCATAAGGGGAAAAGTTTATCCCTGTCTATTGAAGGAGGAAGACTTGTAGCTGATGACTGAGCAGAAAATAATGGCAGTGAGCATGGAGACCAGGGGGCAGGAGGAGAGGCAAGCATATGTGGGAATCAGAATATGGTCAGGTGGTGAGTAGGAAGGGAGATTTCTGGGATCATTCATACCTGGATCCTTAGCCATTCCAATCACAATCTGCTGATTTCTTCTTCACTCCTCTTTTTCCTCCTGTCATTTTCCTTGGAAAATTTCTAAGTAGGAGATATCTGGGCAAAAGGTGTATCCTAGTGGCGGTGCTGGATCTTGCCAGGTGCTTGATCGGGGAGGTAGAGGAAGGTGTTTCTCCTTGGCAAAGCTATTTTCCCTAAATTAGGGAATGCCTCAACAACTCAGCCAGATCCTGTCAGTAAATCTAAACAGGCAAAGTGAAGTGGTGATGGCTCATGGATTCTGGGATCCCAGGAATGATATTTGCTGGCAGGAGAAAAAATTAGTCATCCAATGTCCACCTGCCGCTAGTTAGGCTTGCAACTCTTTCTCTCAAGATTCAATGGAGTGAGATAAGTGGCTGAAAGTCATATCTGGGATCTCTCATTCAACTGCAATCTGTTCCACTCTGAAAATGACCTCAGTAGGTTTCCAATACTTCTGTGCTGTGAGAGGCAAAAAAAGGGAGAGTGACTGTGTTTGAAGTGTAAGTGGCAGGCTTCAGGCATGGTGGATGTGAAGGGTGTGGAGGTTCCAGGCTCCAGTTGGAGGACGCACTTTCTCTCTCTCCCCAGAGGCTTTCTTGGGGACCTTGGGCCACCTGGATGTTGAGGAGTGGCTTCTGTCGTGCCTGAACCTCAGACAGCACCTGAGGTCACAGAGGGGTTGCATGACAGTGAGGTGGTGTCACAGCTTCCATGGCAACCAGAGATGCTTCTGTTCCTGGCCCCTTTAGAATGAGAATGAAAACAAGAGCAGATTCAAAACAAGGGCCGGCTCTGTGGTGATGGTAAGAGGAAAGAGGAAGGGAGTGCAGACCAGGGGCCTGATGTTTCAAGAAAGGTGATCCTAGAATTTCTGAATTTAGCTAATTTACTCCATTTGAACATGTTTAAACACTTTGTCATTTATAGTACTCTAATTGAAATACAGTTGAAACTTTTGGAGCTCTTTGTATATAGAACTGTACCTGTTAGGACTTAACTCTCAGTTACATTGTTTTTAGTAATACCACAAAGCAATTTTAAACCCTTTTTATTCTCCAATCTTTGAAAACACCAATAACATTTAAGTATGTTAACCCCTGGAAATAAAGGAGTTAAGAATACTCCATGATATTTAATAATTAACATTTTAACATTGCAAATTAATCAGATGTCTCCATCAAACCCATTTGAGTGATCTTATATATGTTAAGTCTAATTTACTTATTTTACTATAAAACAAAGATATCAGACAAGAGTATTGAACAGCATTTGCGGCTCTTTCCAGTTGAAGAAAAGTGCTAGAAAGAATTGATATTAGACATTTATAAACATCAACATTTCATTGGTTTGAACACCAAGAGACTTGAAAGTTAATTTCAAAGGCATTTTACTTTCATTAGTTTACCCAATTTAAAAATTGAAACTTTTTAAATCATGTGAATTAAAAGTATTTGGATCCATTTTCTAAATTTTAATTTTATGCACGCTTATAATTCATGTCAATTTTTTCAGGTACATACACAGACAATATGACATTAGACAACCACATATACACATAACACAAAAGTAAAGGTCTTGTAACATTTATCTCCATTGCAATGTAACAGATGTTTAAAAATAACTCTAGAGTTGGATAGAAATTGGACTGATCAAAAAAAATCATTAACCTAGGTATGCAGGATTTGTAATGCATAAAGCCGCTCTCCACCCACCAGGTACAGCCATTTTGCCCGCCTCCCACCACTTGTCAATCTGCACTCTGCCCGCCTCTTCCATTACAGGAATTTTCAGCCTCCCCATCACCTGTCAGTCTGTGCTCTGCCCTCCTCTTACATTACAGGAATTTCCGGGTTACGCGGTTGCCATTTTCCTGCTTCCCACGTTATGTCCTAACATGCTATTGGTTCATCAGTTAGCCTGCAAGAATTCTCCTCCAGGATTGGTTCATTCCAGCCTGTGCGATTCCAATATCTCGGAGAAGCCATACGCCATCTTTCTCTTGCCCCTTCTTTTCACCCTGAGCAGATGCGCTGATCATCCTCATAAATAAAGTCTCTTGCGTGAGATCTCGTGTCTGCAGAGCATTTTTTCTGGGAGCTATCGGCGAGCCACAACTGAGCCAGCAACCCCTAACAGGATTGAAATTATGAGCTCAAAAATATAGCATTTAAGAAAAACAAAACAAGAATCCTAGAAAAAAAAATAACAATGACCATCAATTATAGCATAAAAGTGTGAGGAAGAGGAAGGCAGAAGAGGTGAGAGGAAGGGAGTGGGAGAGAGAAAGTGAGTTAGTTCTGTTTTGAAGCCCAGAAGAAGTTTAAAATGGACACTTTTTTTATTCTTCAGTCTCAGGTTGATCCCCTGCTGAGACTGCTGCAGTTTACATTCCAATGCAGGCTTCTGCAAGACCAGGTGCAGGGGAAATTGCCTAGGACCTTTTAACCCTTTTTCCTGTTTGAGAAATAAGGTTAAGTTTGGATGCAGAAAATCATGAAACATTATTTCCCAGTACTTTTGAGGAGTGGGACTGCTATAGTATACCCCTTACTTTGACATGCCACTGGCTGTTGGGCTGTTTAGGGTTATTTAGGGAGGGGAGGGCGCCATGAGGAGTCTGGCTAGACAGGTTTCTCCAGTTACTTGAGGAGAACAAAGAGGAGTAGCTGGAGCCACTTTTTCTTTGCCATTTTCCCCAGGGTGGGGGGACTACAGGTTTGTTTCACTTTCTTCTATAGTCTGAGAGAGTAAACTTTTTGGATCTACATTCTCTGTTGGAACTCCCTTTAAAGAGGCATACATCGCTATTAGTATAGGATAAAGGGTGCTGGTGGGACTAAACCTTCTCTCACTTCTGCTTTCCTAAGGGGGGCCAGGTCTGAGAGTGGGGTGGGTATCCAAGACCTTCCACCCCTATCCAGGCCCAAATTGATAGGGTACACTGCAAATGGATTCTCGGGAGAAAAAGAAGACCCTTTTAAAGCTCCATGCTTCACGTAGGGAACTCCGGAGGGAGTGAGAGAGGACAATTTACTCCAAGGGTATAGAGGGGGAGGAGCAGATGGTGGGAGGCCTATGTTATGTCTCCTCATCCTCAGAAGTTACAATGCTTGAAGTGAAGACCTGGGGTGACATTTTCTTGTCTTTTGGTTTCACCTTAAGCCCACTCCGTGAGAGAAGTGCCTTTAAAGCTGCGAGCTGCAGAGCTCTCTTCCTAGGGAGGAGATTGGAGTAAACAAATCTCTCAAGAGCAAGGAGAAGGTCTGTAAAGTAACCTGTAATGAGTATCCCTAGGCCTAAGATAGGGGACCCATGGGAGAACAAAGGGAGCCTATCTTCTGACAAAGAGGTGTTTAGGATCTGATATATTTTGGTGCTTTGCAGGGGAACTTCTGTGAGTCATTTTGTCACAGCCCTGTGTCCCACATGGCTAAGGTGGGAGGATCATTTGAGTCTAGGAGTTCTGGGATGTAGTGTGCTATGTCGCTATATTAGGTGTCCGCACTAATTTCAGCATCAATATTATAACCTCCTGGGAGTGGGGGGCCACCAGATTGCCTAAGTTGGGGTGAACCAGCCCAGGTCACAAACGGAGCAGGTCAAAATCCCCCTACCTATAGTCAGGAGTGGAGCCTGACTTGAACCCAGATTCAAATGCTAGTTCTCTTCCCACATCCTCAGTTACCTTCCCAGTGGACATTTTAAAGCCTCAAAAAAGACAGATCTTTTTTCTCTTTACTACAGAGTAGACTTCCTATGAGAAGAAAATGACCTGTTGCCACTTTATGAGCTCTCCTCCACCCAATTGGTATTAGGACCTGTGACCAGAGCTCTGCCACCTCTCAGGACTCAGGACTGTGAGAAGATAATCAGCTTAACCTGCATGGGTAGGAAGACTGTAAAATTCTAAAGAACTTTCCCGCCACAGTATCATGGTCATTGCTCCCTCTAATCAAAGCCCCTGGATGCATATCACTTCCTGGACACCTCAATACAATCGACCTCAGCACACTGATGCTTCAGGGACTATGATTGGACCCAGAGAAGAAGGGAGACTGACTGCTGAGCGCCCCTAGTTGCCAGCAGGTAAGTGCGTCTCCACCATCTAGTGGTCACGAGGGGCAATGGCAGGGATATGTGCACCACAAGCCAGGATCTTCCATATTAAAAAAGATGTGGTCCTCCCAAACTTGTCCTCTAAATAGTGGTCATAGAGCAGCGACATGGTTTCCAGAACTTACTAGAAAACGAATTGGTTTTTGCTTTCACCTCCGGAGACGTAAAGTGAAAACATTTACAAGGTTTTTACTATTAGGATTAGCTGTGTTTCAAGGTCTTAAAGGGAACACTAGAACAATATTCCCTGGATTCCTGGGCACTAAGGAACCATGAGCCTAGGCCCTTGTATGTCAGGGTCTGTGCAACTTGGTTGTAATTACCTAATACTGGATGCCTGTCTGCCATGGGTGAGTGTGGTTATCATAAGAAGCATTTTTGCAAAGTGGTGAAAAGATCATTTTCTTGGAGGAGAGACCAAAGCAATGCATAGGCATTTAGCCCCAAGTGTGCACCTGGAGGGATTATAAAAATTAGGATTCCTGAGCCACCCTGAGTTAGATACTGCAGTTCTGGGGTGTGGCCTGAGAATCTGCATCACTATCAATTTCTCTGGTGAAACAAATGCTGGTTGGGGACCCACTATTGGGAACACATCCTGAATCATAGTGTGACTTAGGCTGAACTGCTAAAGGACAGGAGCAAAGGACCTTTAAATGTTTATCAAAGAAAAGAAAATGAGTTGCTAACAGCTAGCCTCTGGATAGCACTTAGAAGCTCAAGCTCAACTGATAGCTAATACCTCCAGTTTAGAAGGATCACAAGTTCCAACACAAGTAATTACCCCCTGAGATTACACTTTCGTGCCTGTGGGAACATCCACAGAAATAAAGGAGGTGAGGGTTTATCAAAAAGCAAGATATTCCCACACCCATAAGCACCAGCTCTGGGTCCCAACTCCTCTCTTGAGGAGTCTACTATCTCTGCTATTTTTTATTAATAAAACTTTTTTCTATGCATGCCATGGCTCACTCAGGTGTCATTCTTCAACACCTGGGGACATGATCCTGATTTCCCATATCAATAATGAACAGACAGATTTGAGTGGTGAGAACTCCAGTTTAATTAAGAGAATTATTTTATAATGTAGGCTCACTGTGATGAACCCAACATACTTTGTTTTCCAAGAAGTAATTTACCTGCATCCCTGCCTGGCCTAAGTAGATGGGCTATGGCACATTTCTCAGCAAATTACCTATATTCTGCAGGAAAAATGCAGGCCTGAAATAACATTGATAAGAGGGATTCAAGTTATACTGAAAAGGGTGACTTTTCTGAACCTTTCCACAGACCTTATCCTGAAACACAGGGTAATAAATATAATCTGTCAGAATTTATGTTTAAGAATCCAAGTAGAAACAGCATTGGCCAAGGTGGCCTAGACTTGTCATTGGCAGTGGGGTCATGACAGTCTGATGTCAACCAGCTGTCAGTCAAAAGTCAAGAGACAGACCTGGGCAGGACTCTCTTGAAACTTCCCTGAGATCGTCCAATAAAATATAGTGCAGGAGAGGAACAGTTCTCTCTCCTCTCTGAGAGAATTCACTCTCTTCAGTGTGTCCCCTTTCCCTTGTACTATCACTTCAATAAACTCATGTCTGTTACTTTGAGTGACATGACAGAAATCTTTCTAATTTGATTGCAAGAATCAGGATTTGAAGGTAGGTCTTTGCACTGCATCAGTTTCCCAGCAGTCACCAGTCCTGTAAGACTGTATATTTTAAATGCCGCATATATTTCCTACCACTCCGATGCTTGACACTATTCTGTTGAAAGATCATCCTCCTTCTTGGGGGTCATAGACGTGGCATGTCTCCATGTGCAGTTGCTTTTAATACTAATAATATATCATTAGATTCAGATTATATAGAGAATACTGGGGAGATTTCATGGTGCTGGGACACAAAATAACATAATAAAGTTTAATATTAATAATTAGATAAAATCATAAATAAGCAATTATGATTTTCTCAAATTTGTAAGGAGCCTGTGAATTCTTTTAGTATACAAAAGTCTCTAAATTTATATATGAGAGTGTATTCCTCTGAGCTTTGATGTGATGTTTGGTCTTCATTGCTTTCTTAGTGTTTATGAATAAGTTTAAGGATATTTTTCCACTTAATAAATAGATTAATCATAGGTACAATTTGTATTCTTCCTATGTCTAGTTAGAGTTTTAGTTTGTCACTGAGTACATGAAATAGAATAAATATTAACTATAAGCTGATTCCTCTATTCTCTGTTAGTAATAACAAAAAACATTTCACTGTTAATAACTAACAGAGTTCTTGGAAGGGGTAATTTTTACAAAAATTTAATGATATATTCTTTAAGGGAAATTAAAACTAAATGGAGCATAGTGCCCTTTACCTTGCTGGGAACTGTTTTTCTTTTTAAACTATCGTACAGTAAAAACATGTTTATTGAATAAGATCATTAAATATACTCTTGAAGATTTTTTACTTAATATTTCCTTGTATTAACCATGAAATGATGTAATCAATACCAAAGAAAAAACACACAAAATGACCCTGTGAACAATAGAGATTCAGACTCAGCCTCAGAACACTTGGTGTCTCTGTGTGCTGTTTCTCCACTGTGCCGACACCTCTCATTCACCTCAGACCCCCAACTGCTGCTAGGGCTGGACCCCAGCATTCAAAGAGTTCTCAAGATCTGCATTGATCTTATTTCAGCTACATTGTCAAGCTTTCTGGCTTTTCCAACTCTTCAGAAAAACTCAAAGGGAGAAAGTATAATATAGAGCTAAACACCAGGACTGTCTTTCTCCTCCACACAGTGGATGCCTCAGTTGATGTAGTTCTTAATATGCATTGTAGATCTATTAAAATATGATGTTCTTGAAAATAGATCAAATAGTTGTTTACAAACATGCCTACCAAGAGAGTGAAAATATAATACAGAAAAAAAGCAAGTACTTTCAGAATCCGTGTTTCCATTGGACACAATAGGCACAGTGCGTACATCCCATAGAAATGTTTTATTTTGAAATCTAAAGAAAAATAAATGAATTTAATGTGTCCTGATTTATACTTATCTTCATACAAGCCACTAGAACAATGTAAATTTTAACCTTCTTTGCAAAGGAAAGGGCATATTAAAGCAGAAACAAGTCTCTAGGACTCTTTGAAAATGTGCTCCAAAACATGGCCAGAATTAGGTCATTCTCAAGGCTTGTATGGATTGAATTTCTTTTCCCCACATTTTTATTAGTGCATTATAGTTGTACATAATGCTCAGATTTGTAACATATTTGTACATGCACACAATCAAACATTATTATTTAACCTATATGATTCCCTAGTACTTCACCCCTCCCTCCCCACTTGATCCCACCCCTTGGTCCCAATTTTTTAACTGATCTCTCTTTGATTTTTACGAGATCTACCTCCAGCTTTGTTTTCCTTTTTTCCCCTCTTTAGCTTCCCTAGGGAGACATATATCCCTTAACCTTTCAGTTTGACTAATTTCACTTAAAATAGTTGTCTCTAGTTCCATGCATTTTCCTGAAAATGACACAATTTTATTTTTCTTTATGGTTGAATAAAAATCAATTTTGTATCTGTACCACATTTTCTTTATCCACTCATCAATTGATGTATTCCTAGGCCAGTTCCATAGTTTGGCAATTGTGAATTGTGCCCCTATAAATATGGATAAACATGTATGCCTGTAGTATGATGATGTTAATTCTTCAAGATAAATACCAAAGAGTGGTATATCAGGGTCATATGGTCGTTCCATGCCTAGGCTTTTGAGGAGCCTCCATACTGATATCCATTACAGCTATACTAATTTTCAGTCCCTTCAAAGTGTAAGAGTGTTGCTTTTTCTCCATATCCTCTCCAGCATCTATTATTTGTGTTCTTGATGAATGCCATTCTGACTGATGTGAGATGAAATATCAGTGTAATTTAGATTTACATTTTCCTAATTAGTAATGATGTTGAACATTTTTTCATATATATATTTTGCCATTTATATTTCTTCTTTTGAGAAGTGTCTGTTTACTTCACTTGCCTATTTATTAATTAGATAATTGGATTTTTTTTGGATATTTAATCTTCTGCTGTTCCTTCTTACCCTTCTCTTTTACCTTTATTACTACAAATGAAAGGGAATTGAGAAAAACAGTAGGTCAGTAAGCATTCTTGTTTTCAAGTGAAAGAAAATCAACTCAAACTAACATAGACAAAGGTTGGGGCAGTGTTTTCTTCTATGAGTGAAAACCCTGGAGATAGTTCAGACTGCAGGCACAGCTGGTTTCAGTGATGTCTTTTGGGATTTTTTTTTTTTTTTTTTGTCTTTTAGTCTCTTAGTTTCCATCCCATTTTCTGGACTCCCCTGTAGCCACAGATGTCAGTAAGCATTCCGTGCTCATCTCCTGTCACTGTTCAGCAGGACATAAAGACACATACACCTCAGATTGTCATGAAGGAGCTTTTTATTAATGCAGATCCCAACAACAACAATAACCCCCAAAAAGCAGTCTCAACCTCAATACATAAGCAGTCTCATGCATAAGCAATTTTGACCAGATATGTCCACCCAATCCTGTTAAAGGTCAATCAATCATGAGCTCAAGCATACATGTAGTCAATTGTAACAGCTTCTTGTTTTTCTCCAGGCATACTAAGCACTCCCTTTGGCTTCCTGCCAGCCCACATCTCCCCCTGTTTGTTTATAAAAAAGACCGTGCCTGTCTTAGGTTGTCCATGACAGAGCAACATCCTTACCCATCATCGGAAAATGAAGCTTATATCTGCATTCCCTGTCTTAGGTTGGTATGAGCTCTTCACAAATCTTACCCATCTCTGACTACTGGTCTAGCATAGCCAAACTTGAGGGGAGGTTCCCTCATAACCTGCTAAGTCATAGGAGCCATTTGGGAAGGGTGCTAAGTCAGGAGAAAAGGGTACTGTAGGTAATCCTAATGTGGAATTAGTGGTAAGAATAGGAGGATATAGATTGGAAGAGTTAGTAAGGGGCAAAGGGCAAGGCCACGCCTTTACTATCCCCCATAGGTAACACACGGCTCCTCCATTAACATGGTGAGGGATCATCAACAACAGCAGTTGGAGGAACTTCCACATCTTCTTGTTGTTCTTCATTTTCTATTGAGGAAACCTTGACCAATCTTTCAGGCACCCAAATTGGCAATTGTGCGTCCTGCGGGAAAACACAAACAGATCTTCGGGTCCAGATTAATACTGGATCCGGGTCTTTCCATTGTCCCAATAGAATGACCTTCCAGAGACTTGAGGTAGATGTTTTTAATTAGGCTCTGAATGACAGTCAGCAGCTGATCGGCCCTCAGAATTGAGATTTTAAAAATTTAAAATGAACAAGGCAACAGATAATTTGTCTTTTGGGGATGTGTATGATGTCCCTATTCCCCTCTTTTGTTTATAAAGCATGTTTTTAAGTGTTAAATGGGCATGCTCAACAATGCTTTGTCCAGTAGGATTATAGGGAATTCCTGTGATATGTTGAATACCAAAGGTGGAACAAAATTGTTTAAAGGCCTGGGACGTATATCCAGGACCATGGTCTGTTTTAATTTGTTTGCGGACCCCTAGGATAGAGAAAGAATGTAAACAGTGTGTTATTACATCTTTGTTTTTTTGTCCAGCATGAGTAGAGGCCATAAAATATCCTGAAAAGATATCTATTGACACATGGATGAATTGTAGTTTTCCAAATTCTGAATAATGAGTTACATCCATTTGCCAAATATGATTGGGGTGAAGCCCTTTTGGATTTACTCCTAACGAGGGGTTAGGAATAAGTGTAGCACATTTAGCACAAGACTTGACTATGTCCTGAGTTGTTACCTTAGTAATCTGATGGCATAAATGTAGAGTAGAAGCATTTACATGAAATTTGGAATGAAAATTTTTTGCATTTCCAAGTGCATCAAAGATATGTGGGTCTCTGGTGGCCACAATCTGTTAAATCATTGTGTAAACTTAGAGGACCTGGAAGGCCAGTATGAGCCCGAACATGCCCAATAAAAAAAGGGCTTTTTCTTTCCCAAATAAGTTTTTGTAAAGATTGTAAATACTTAGCAGTGGTGGAAGTGAGGGAGAGCAGACCAGTTAATTCTAAATTTTGAATAGCATTAACAACGTATTTGCTATCAGAGAATAGGTTAAAGGGCTCATGGTCGGTTCTGAATACTTATATAGCTACTAATAGTTCTGTTTGTTGTGCAGATAGAGTATTAAACAGCAATGTTTCTATAACATTATTTACATTAATAGCACCCGTACCATTTTTTGATCCATCAGTAAATATAAGGGTAGCTCCTATAATAGGTTCTTTTCAAGTGACTTTGGGAAAAATTATAGGATGTTGACTCCAAAATTGGAGAAGAGGATCAGTTGGCAAATGATTGTCAAACACAACAGAAGTACTAGTAAAGACTATATAGCCCATGAATTTGAATTATTAATTAGATATTGTATCTGATCAGTAGTATAAGGAGTAGTTATTGTCAAGGGATGTGACCCAAAGGTGGAAAGGGATACTTTTAATGTCCTAAGGATTAATTCTGCCACAGATTCAGTAAACAAGGATAAGACTTTGTTAGGGGCATAATTCATGTGAACCCATAGAATAGGACCCTTTTGCCAAAACACTCCTGTGGGTAACTTATTTGTGGCCAAGACAATGAATGATAAAGGCTTAGCTGGGTCAATATGATCAAGATGAACCATTTCCATAGCTGTTTCAACAAGCTTGATAGCTGTTCAAGCCCTAGGGGTAAGCACCCGCTTAGAAAGGGGATCAGAATTACCTTTAAGAGTGTCAAACAGGGGGCCCAAACTTGAGGTGGGTAAGTGAAGGTAAGGTCTAAACCAGTTAATGTCATCTAATACTGCTCTGGTGGAGGCACAGAGGTCCAATCCTGCGCTTCCTCTTGTTTGCCTAATTGGGGAGTCAAGGGGTAATGGGTCCAAGGTACAGACTGGATAGTCCCATATATCTGTGGACCCCGAGGCCGGGGGCCCTGATTCCCATTTTTTGGAGGTAAAGGGTTACCATCTTTGTCTCTAGTTGATTTACAGTAACTTGTCCAGTGTTTCCCTTTTTTACATTGGGGACATAATTTTGGCACAGGACCCTGGGGGCCGTCCTTTTTTATGTGTCCATATTGTTTACACCAATAACACTGTTGGCCTGGGCAGGAGTTGGCATTGCCTCTAAGACCCTGTGCAAGCACTGCAGCCATCACCTGACCTTGAATAAAAGCCTCATTAATATCCCTACAAGCCTTTAAGTAGGCTCCAAGGTCTTTGTTTTTCCAAGGTCTTATTGCTTCTTTACACCATTTATTTGCTTTCTCATATGCAAGCTGTATGACTAAAGGCATGGCCTGGTCTACATCTCCAAATATACATCCTGCTGTTTGAATCAATTTGTCTACAAAATCGGCATAGGGTTCACTGTTGCCTTGAATAACCTTAGATAACTGTTCTTGAAGATTGCCAGCACCTCAAAGAGTTTTCCAAGCTTTAGTGACAGCAGCACTAATTTGTTGATACATACTGGGGTGGAAATTAATCTGATTACCTTGCCCCTCATATGGTCCCTGGCCTGTCAGCATGTCTAGGTTCCATTGAAGAATGGAATGCCCATAACTGCATTACATCAGGGCAGTATCAGAACATAACTCTTGGTTGACCACCTTCCACATAAGATATTGTCCCCCAGATAAACATGCTTTTCTAAATTACCCCAATCAGTCGGAGTAAGATTTTGACTTGCAACATTCTCTAATAAAGAAATGGTAAATGCAGCTTGTACTCCATAGGACATAACTGCCTCTTTTAACTGTTTCACTAATTTTATATCTAATATTTGATGATATCTCTGATTGTTTTGATCTTCGAATACCAGGAATATTGGGAACACTGATTGATTGAGATTCTACATTAGCCCACTGTCTGTGGGCCACCCCTGTGCAGCAAGTACATGTGCCCCTACAACTTGGAAAAGAGTGGTGACCTGGATTATACGCTGGAGGGCATGGCACAGTAGGGGCTAAATGCCACTGAGAGAACTTCTTTTCTAGCTCTGTCTCAGATAGATCCTGTTCTTCAGAGTCACATCCCTGTTCTGAGTCTGAATATCTACTTTCTCTTTCATAAGCTTGACTTGATTGTTCTTCTCTTACAGTTTCTAATATCTCTTCCCCTTCTCTTAGTTGTTCTTGAAATTTTGGTTTTTTGGAAGTCAGACAGAAACAAACTAATGTCCATATAGGCAAAGTGCCAAGAGGGAGAGGCGTTTTTTCATTATGTTTACAGAGGTCCTTTCCCAAACACTCCCACTGAGAGACAGGAAGGAGCCCTTCTTCTAAGAACCAAGGACAGGCTTCTATAGTTTTAAGGAACATCCGCACAGTTTTAGACTTTAATGGAGTTCCATTTTCTCTTAACAATGCCTTAAGACAGCCTTCCATGTAAATCCATGAAATTTCCGATCCCATGGCTATAATATGGCCTCTCTGATCACCACAACAACAACAAACAGAAACCCAACAAGAAAAAGGAACAAAAATATTAACACAACTAACACCTTACACACATTCATTTAGTACAGGACGTTCTTTGCTGTCTCTTGGGACAGCCTTCTGTTAAGTTCCATCACTAGGGGAGCCTTCCATTAGTACCTTAAGGCAACTGTTTCCTCAAATATGGAAACCTGTTAGTTGACTGCTAGTTGACTCTACTAGTGAAAAATTTTCTCCTTTATTACTTACCTGAGCGCTCACTATTCCCCGTACGGGCCACCAAATGTCGCCGTCCAGCAGGACATAAAGACACGTACACCTCAGATTGTCATGAAGGAGCTTTTTTTTAAATTTGGATCCCAACAACAACAACAACCCCCCAAAAGCAGTCTCAAACTCAATATATAGGCTGTCTCATGCATAAGCAATTTTGACCAGATATGTCCACCCAATCCTGTTAAATGTCAAGCAATCACGAGCTCAAGTTTACATGTAGACGATTGTAACATCTTCCCATTTTTCTGCAGGCATACCAAGCATGCCCTTTGGCTCCCTGCCAGCCCACAATCTCCTACCAGCCATTTGTGGACCTCTGAAACAGTCTGTCTGGACAAATTCAAGCCAATGTGGCAGGTTGTTTTTTTCTCATTCAGGGAGTTTTCATGCTCTGGTTTCTTAGACTTGGTCATCTTCCCACCTTGCCCCACATAGGGTGAAATGCAGAGGAAGGATCCCAGGAAAAATTAGGAGTTACTTCTGGAAGAAGAGTAAACAGACACTGGAGACAGATCAAAACACTCTGGGCATATTCCCCTGCTGGGAGCAGTGTGGCCAAACTTTCAGTTCCAGTGAGAGGCAAAACAGAATTAGGAAATAAAGATTCACACAGATTTTGAAGATTACACTGGGATCAGGTGGAGCTCTATTCTCTGATGGAGATGGAGATCTAAAGAGTTATATGAGTAATCCTTATTTATATATGTCCTATTATCAGGTTAAAGACTATGAAAACATTCTCTGTATTCAGGAATGTCACAGAAATTAGGACATCTAAATAGCTTCTCCACAGTTGCAACCCACAGTTGCAAAGATTAATGTTAGGAGCTTTGTGTAGCTCTCAAGAAAGTCCATTGTTAAAAGTTACTTTAAAGTGGGCAGACACAGGAGTAGTGGAGCTGGTGAAATATTGTGGTTGTCTACCATAAAAATTTCTTCCTTCCCAGATGCTATAAGCCTGAGATCAAGATCAGAGGTGATAGGACTTTTACACAGAGCCTTCTCATGCAGGGCATTGCCACAGCAGCAGTCCAGCATCCTGTCCCCAGAAACATTCCCAGGCACCAGGCATGCCACAAACATGAGGTCATCAGAGAACCCAAATCTCAGTCACTGCTCTCCCATTCTCTGCCACCACTTTTGACACTCCCCTCTGATGTGCAGGGAATAGCTGTCTACACAACAGAGCTGGAAAGACTCTATGTCAGTTCATGAGACTGTTGAAGAATCCAGGTATCAGGATATCCCCACTTCATAGATGAGGAAATCAGGGCTCAGAGCGTATTAAACTTCCTTTCCAAGGCCACTGGTCTTGAAAGTCGTAGAGACAGAACATAAAGACAAATCCAGTCTCCAAAGGTGTGTTTTAAATTATTCTTGGTCTACCAGTTCACTAATAGTCTCCCTGAGTTACAAAAATATTATCATAGACCTTGAGAAGGAAGAGGGGAATCAGAAAGGATGAAGACTCTGTGATAGCACCTCACCAGTCAGTTTGTTGCAGAGTTTGGAAGACTTCCTGTCTGCTCACATCTCCTAGTTGTTTCCACAAATATTTATTTCCACATTGCCTTTGTAATTTTTGCACTTGAATTATCTTTTGCTTACTTATTTTTCTTAAGTCACCTTGCCTGTTATACTTATAAAAATGCATTTAAAACCTCAGTGGTTTATAACAATTTTCAATAAAAATGAGTACCATTTGCCCCAAATAAAAATTGACTTCAAAATCCCAAAGAACTACTAAATTAATTACCAGTCATATGTGCACCATTCAAAATCATTCATCTGAGGCAGGGTCTTCAGACTCAACTTGGAGAATTGAAGCTACTGGATCACACCAGAACACATATGACCCCTGTGCTCTTCTGCCACATGCAGTTATCCAGGCACTCCTTCAGTCTCCATTGCACTCTGAGAGAAAGGTGAGAAAAGTCCCAATTCCCCTCAGCCAGGAGGCCAGGAAGATATACTACTCCAAATGTAGTCAAGTTCACACACTTCAAAACCAGGTTCCTGGTTTTGGTCACTGCATCCTTAGTTTCCAACCACATACTCTTTTAGATGTGGTCTAATCCAGGGGTCATGGTTCTTTCCAGCACCTTCTTTCCTGATCACTGAGTCATGTCATAGCTCCCAATTTAACTATTCTGTGGTTATTGCTTGTTAAGTGCTCTAGGAAGAAGAAAACAGGTTTGCACAGTGTCCCCAGGAAGTTGGGCAGTACTAGGCTGAGCAGTCACATCTTTCCCCACTGTCCTACTGTCCATCTATTTCTCATATGTATGCTAGAGACCAATTTTCATGGAAGAACAGAGAAGCCAACAAAGGATAAAAGGGCCTTTGAGAGCATGCAGGAAAATGCCCTCAATACAGAGAGAAACAAGCCAGCCTTAAGGGTATTTGTCTCCCCATCTTGCACAACCAACTGGGGCACAGCTATTTTGAATCAATGTCCCCTGACTCCTGGCACATGTTTATCATTTATTCAACTGAAAATATTTCCACCATGAATTACATTGGGCTCCTAGCTCCAAGGACAGATTATTAACCCTTCACTCTAGAATAATCTAGTTTCTGTAATATGACAATGCATTCACAATGACATTCTCTCACCTGGGAGGTTAACCAAATGATCTGACTGGACCCTAATGATCCTATAGAAATAGAAATCACAGGCTTGGGTCACATAAAAATATCTAAAAAGCCCCACCACACCCTACTCCTGAAGACTCCAAGACTTTCCATCCTCTGAATGGGAAGGATTATATGTGACTGCTTAAACCAGATACTGCACATGGACTAAATTTTATCTTCCTTAGAAAGCACTATGGAATCATTCTTTCAGGAGTCATACTGTGGGCTGTGTCCTTTTCTCTCAGTCAGCCACTTTACTCACTGTTGCTCAGCCCTATTTTACAACTGAGCTTCAGTCTTACTACCTCTGGGTCCTTTCCCAGTGTTGGTGGGGGATAACCAAGAGGGAACTGCTTCCCACCATCCAAGATTCAGCACAACTGCACCAGGAGAGAGCTGAGTAGGGGCAAGTAACATAGTCTAAGGGGTCAATGATCTGAACCATTTGATGGCCGAGTTTGTGCCAAGGAAAGAGGATTCCAAGGAAGACTGGTCTTGTGGGAAAGGGATGGGAGACAACAAAATTCCTTCCCCAACCAAAATTCCTTTACACCCACTCTGGTTTTACTATTTGGGGTAGGATCTTTAAATTTTAAAGATTATTTTCATACTAGCTAAAAACTAGAGGAACCTAAATATTCAAGAGGAGCAATATGGCTGAATCAATTGGTACATTGTTCCACAACTCTTATGCAGACTTAAGAATAATAATTAAAAATACAGTGGCTTAAGTAACTCAGAAAATACTCAAATGTAAAAAAAATAGAAAATTGTATATATGATGAGATTACTACTGTGCCATCTGATGATGTACTTGTTGAGCAAAACGTCTCAAACTTTCACTTATAGTGCTGCTGGTAAACTTGTGGGGTGGTGTAGAGAAATATAGAGATATGTTACTTGATTAGACTCACTGTCCCCACTTTGAGTCTAAGAGCTGCCTGGTACAACTAACTCTCTCCTGAAAACCCTACACAGCTGTCACTGGAAACTAATGTTAGGAAGCTCATCCAGGTATGCCTATCCTGTCCTGCCCCATGGAAGGTGCCATGCCAAGAATAATGGCACTGGATATTGCAGAATCCAAATCATCTTGAGGGTTTTCCCCTAAATATTCAGAATTGAAATGAACATTCCCATGGGAATGAGTGTGTCAATGTTGTCTGGGCATTGAGCCCTGACCCTGACCACAGGGATTTTACCATCCAGGGTGAATATTCACAAGTGAACTTTTTTCTTCTGACTGGTCCTCTAGCATTGTAAGGGAATTCAAGGTTGCCAGACTATGCTGCCAGCCACTGCTGCAGATCTCAGTCTTTTTCTCTCTCTCCCTGATGTCTGAATCCCCTCAGCAGGATCCCACAAGGAAGTTCCTTCATCAGCACTGTTGAAGGTCATATGTTGATATGCTACTTGTTAACACTAGGACGAAACTAGAGCTCTGATTCCTTACTGTTATTACTTCTTGTTGAGGCTGCTACTGCACTGGCTAGAAAATCCTAGGAAACTGTGGGCCATGTCGGAGATGCCCAAGAGTCTGTGCCAGGCTTCAACTCAGCACCTAGCCCAATGTGCCCAGAAGGAATGGCTGCAAAATTCAAAAGCAATTAGTCAAGAGTGTACTGAACTGAAATAGTGATTCCCAGAGGGACATGGCACACCATGGCTGGGAAGACTTTAGGCATATTTGTTACCAGTCTAAGTTTGGCTTAGCAAGGGAAATGGTCTTTCAGAAAATTGTCTTAGTTAGGGAAGTGGCCCATTCCACATATCAAGATAGGAGGACATAGTTCTGGTTCCCATTAGCTTACACTTGATGGAGGAATGTGGGGCTCCTGGTCCCTACATGTTGCATTATCTGTTGTACCTCTTGGCTGTATTCCCTGTTCTTACCCCACATTCATTTTTCTCATCATAATGGGCAAGATAGCTGTGTACTGGACATCCATAAAATCCTGGGTATGTGCCTTAAACTTCCTAGTCAATCTTTCAAGATAAACATTTTTTTCAATTTCAAAAGTGGAGCAATGTGGCTTCTGACAGTCACATAATATCCTGACATGGTCTGGTTCACTCACATAATGCCCTCAGTGTAATCTCTTATACTCATTTAATACCCTCACTGTGGCCTCTCACACTGATATGCTACATTACTCTGGCCTCTGACATTCACATAATATCCTTACTTGGCCTCTGACACTCACATAACACCCTCACCATGGTCTATCATGCATAGCATTTTCACTGACTTCTGACACTCAACTAGTGCCCTCACTGGGGCCTCTCATACTCACATGTTATGCTCAATGTGAAATCTGACACTCACATAACACCCTACTGTGGCTTTTGACATTCATATAATACCCACACTTGGTCTCTGACTCTCACAAAATAACCTCACTCTTATGTTGATATTCATAGAATATTATCACTGTGACTTTGACAGTCACATAATATCACTATGGTCCCTGCCATTAACAAAATATACCCACTATGGCATCTGATGCTCTCAAATATATTTACAATGTTCACTTATATTCATATATGTATTCAGAATAGCCCCTGAGATTGAAAATTTTTCCTAACTGTGGCCTCTGATATTTAAAAAAAATCCTCATTTACAAAATATCTTTCACACATTACACTCACTGTCACATGAGTTCCTCACATAATACACTCAGTGTGACATCAAACACTCATATAATACCATGCTGTGTCCTCTGACACAGAATGTCCTCAATTGGTCTCTGACACTTACATAATTCCTTCATTATTACCACTGACACATTATATCCTCATTGTGACCTCAGACATTCACATAATACCAAAATTGTGGCTTCCTGCACACATATTATACTCAAAGAGGTCTTTTAATCTTACATAATACCTTGAATGTGGCCTATGACACATATATAATATCCTCACTTGGTGTCTGACACTGATATATTATTCTGAATTTTATACTCATATAATATGGTCACTGTGGCCTCTGTTTCTCATACAATTTTCTCACTGTTATCTCTGACACTCACATATTACCATTCTGGAACTTCTGATATAAAACCATCAGAGTGACCTATAAAACACAAAATATCCTAACTTAGCCTCTGACACTGATATAATATTCTCACTGTGACCTCTGACAAATAATTATCTCAGTTTCACCACACTCACATAATACCCACAGTGTGACCACACTCAAATAATACCCTAAGTATAATCATTGTCACTGATAAAATACCCTAATGTGACCTCTGATTCTCAAAAAATACATTCACTGTGATTTCTCACATTCATATAATACCCTCAGTGTGACTTCAGATACTAAAATAACACCTGCATGTGCTCTCTGACACATAATACCAAAAATGTGGCCTCTGACACTCAGAGTATTCTCATTGGAGCTTCTGACACTCACCTAATACCTTCACTGTGCCTATTGTCCATCACATAATACCTTCATTCTGCCCTCTGACAATTACAAAATATCCTCAATTTGCAGTTTCACAATATTTTCACCAGAACTGTGATATTACATAATTTATTCACTGTGACTTAAACACTCCCATAATACCCTTATGTGGCCTCTGGCATTCACATAATATTCTCACTTGTCCTCTGGTACTGACATAATATCCTTACTGTTCTTGTGTCACTCACATAATACCCTAACTGTGGACTCTGTTCACACACACACACACACACACACACACAAAAATTCCCACTATGGCCTCTGGCACTCACATATTATTGTCATGTGGCCTCTGTCACCCACAAAATATCCTCACTGTGACCTCTGACATGAAAACAGGATAGTCAGTATAATCTCAGACATAAAGTAGTCTCCTGTGGCCACTGACACTCAACATAATACCCTCATTTTATCCTATGCCATTCACATAATATCTTCACTTGGCTTCTGATGTTCACATAATACCCTCATTCTGATCTCTGACACTAACATAATACCATCACAGTGATATGTCTCATTCATATTATTTTTTTAGTGTGACCTGAGACACAAACCGGATACACTCAATATGTCCTATAATTGATATCACATCCTCACTGTGGCTTCTAATGCTCATATAATTATCTCCGTATGACCTCAGACACTGACATAATACACTAATAGCACCACTGACACATAATATCCTACCTGGGGCATCTGACACTGCAATGAAATCCTCACTGTGGCTTCTGGAACTCACATAAATCCCTCACTCTGGCCTCTGACATTCACATAATATCATAACAGTGGCCTCTGACAATATTACAATAACTCCCTGGGCTTTGACACTACATAATATTTTAACATGGCCTCTTAAACTAACAAAATACTCACTGTGACACTTAACACTCACTATCCTCACTGTGTCCTGACACTGACATAATATCCCATTTTGTCCTCTTACATTCATTTAATAATCTGAACATGACCTGACACTCAAATAATATTCTCACTTGGCCTCTCCTCTGATACTCTCATAATACACTTACTGTTGCCCGTGACACACATTATAACCTCACTTGATCTCTGATGTTTTTATGATGACCTCCATGTGGCCTCTAACAGTCACACAATGTCCTCTTTTGGCCTGTGACTCTAACAAAATACCCTCATCATAACCTGTTACAGTCATAAAATATCCACACTACAGAACCTGTAGTTGTAAATATTTTCTCAATATATGCTCTGACACATAATATCCTCACTTTTCCTGTGTCACTCACATAACCCTCTGTATGACCTCTGATACTCATATATTACCCCACTGTGAACTCTCACACTCACAGGATACCCTTACTGACCTTTGACACTGACTTAAAACCCTCAGTGTGGCCTCTGATTATATCTTAAGTGTGACCACTGACACTCACATGATACACTCACTGTGGCCTGTGATGCTCACATAATAAATACCCTCAACATGACTTATGACTCTCACATTATAACCTCATTGTGAACTCTGATGCTTATATAATATCCTCAGTGTGGTCTCAGGCACTCACATATTAACCTCTCTGCTACCTCTGACACTTATAATACTCTCAGTGTGACCTCTAACACTCATATAATAACCTCACTGTGACCTCTGATTCAGATATAATATACTTTCTGTGACTTCTGACTCTCAAACAATTCCCTCAAAAGGACCTTACACTCACAAAGCACCTTCACTTTGGTTTGTGACACTCAGATATTATCCTCAATTTTCCCTGTCACTCACATTAAACCTCACTGTGACCTCTAACACTCAATTATTAACCTCTGTTTTACCACTGATGCTCCCAAATACCCACATGGTGACCCCTGAAGCTCACATTGTATCATCAACATGGCCTCTTACAATCATATAATACCCCCATAGTGACCTCTGACACTGAAAACATATCCTTCCTCTGTCACTCAAAAAATACCTTCAGTGTGACTTCAGGTACAATCATTGATACATTTACTGAGGCCTCTGAAACTAACATAATAACCTCACTTTTTTCTCTGATACCCATATCTCCTCATAGTGGCTTCTGAAACTCACATAAAACCCTAAGAGTGAAAAAACAACCTCACTGTGACCACTGAAACTGACATAATATAATTATTGCTTCCTATGGTACTCACTTTACCTCCTTATGGCATGTGACACTCAAAGAATATGTTCACTGTGACTCTGATAGTCACAAAATATTCTGACTTGACTTCTGACACTCAACAATATCCTCACTCTGACATCTCACACTCACAAAATAAGCTCATTGTTACTTGTGACATTCAAAAATATCCTCACTTGCTCTTTGACAGTAACGTCATACCCTCAACATGACATTTGACACATTATACCTTCACTCTGACCTCTGACACAAATGTCCTCCATTAACCTCTATCGCTGACATAATACCCTCATCTAACATCTCACACTCACAGATTACCCTCACTGTGACCTCTAATGCTTACTTAATACCCTCACCGTGGTTTATGACACTCATAAAATATACTCACTGTGGTCTCTGACAGACACATAATACACTCCTTTGGCCTCTAACTCTGAAATAATATCCTCAGTGTAACCTCTGTTACTCACATAATAAGCTCAATGTGACCTCTCTCACACATATATTATTTTTACGTGGCCTGAATCACTCACAGAATACCCTCAATGTGTCCTCTGGCTCTCACACAATTCCCCTTCTGAGCCCAGTGATACTCAAAAAATATTCTCATTGCTGTTTTTTGGAAACTGACATAATACCTCTGTGGCCCCTCATATTATGTCCTCACTGTGATCTCTGACACTCACATTATTTTCTGAAGTGACTTTGAACTCTTTCATTTATCTTCATCGGTGCCTCTGATTCTCACCTAAGTTCCTCACTTGTTTTGTGACACTTACATGATATCCTCATTCTGAGTCTGATAGTCACATAATATCCTCACACGACCACTGACACTCACATAATGTCCTCACTGTGACCTCTTTTAACTACAATATAACCTCACTGGGACCTCTGTTACTTATATAATACCTTCACTTTGGATTATGTCATTCACAAAATATCCTCACTTGGCATCTGACACTAATGTAATATTCTCACTTTGACCACTGTTACTCAAATAATAATCTCACTGTGATCTTAGACACTCATAATATGCACTCAATTTGACTTCTGATCCAGACATTACAGTCTTAATTGGCCTCTGACACATAATATCATCAATGCTACCTCTGACACATAATAACTGTACCGTGACCTCTGAACACATATAGTACCCTCAGTGTACCCTCTGACATTCACTTAAATCTCCAATTCTGGTCTCTGATAATCACATAATACACATATTTTGACCTCAGAAACAGACTACTACCTCTCTGGTCTGTCACTCACATAATATTGCACTCTGTTCTCTGAAAGACACATAAAGACGCTGGGTCCTCTGACACACATAAAATATCCTCACTTTGACATCTGACAGTAACATAATACCCTCATTTTGATGTCTGAAACTGATATAATATCCTCTCTGTGAATTCTTGCACTCATAATGTCATCATTTTGGTCTCTGATACTGACATGGTATCCTTATTCTAAACTGTGATACTCACATAATACCCACAGATTGGCCTCCTATACTCACATATTACATTCAATGTGACTTGTCATGCATATAATACCTTTTTGTGACCTGAGACACTCTCATCATGCTTGCAATATAGACTCTGACACTCATATAATATCCACATTTAGTTTCTGATATTTATATAATACATTCAATCTGGTCTCTAACAATCATATAATATTCTAGCTGTCACCTCTCTCACTCTCTTAATAGACTCACTTTTGCCCCTGACATTCACATAATATCCTCACTTGTCATGAGACACTTACAAAATGCCATTACTGTTACCTTGACACTAGTATAAAATCCTCAATGTGGCCTCTATATACTCACCAAATACCTTTAATGTGGCATTACACACTTACATAATAAAACTGTTACCTCTGACACTCACATAATACACTCACTATGGTCCAAGACAGTCACTGTGACTTGGGACACTTATAATATCCTCATGCTGGCCCTTGATGTGACAAAATATCCTCACTGTGACACCCACATAATTTCCACAATATTGTTCATGTGATTGACAGTATATCCCAACTGTAGCCTCTGACACTCATCCAATATCCTTTCTGGGACAGTTGCCACTCATGTTATATCCTCATTTGTTTCTGACACTCATAAAATACCATCACTGTGGCCTCTGACACTTACATAATATATGCAATTAAACCTCTGACATTTACTTAATACCCTCACTCTGGCCTCTGAAACTCACAAAATACCATTACACTGGCTTCTGACATTCACATAATATCCTCAATGTGGCCTCTGATATTAATATAATACTTTCACTGTGGCCAATAAGACTCACAAAATTCCCTCACTGTAGCCTCTGACACTAACATATTATCACTCTTACCACTGACACATAATATTCTCAATGTGACCACCATGACCACTGTCACTCATTGAGTATCTTCCCTAAAGTCTCTGACAGTCAATAAACTTAAATCCTCTGACATTGATATAATGTCATCACTGTGGCCTCAAACATTTATATAAAATTCTCAATGTGCCTTCTGACACAAAATATACTCACTATGGTCTTTGACTCTCACATAATATCCTGTATCCTCTGACACTCATATAATACACTCATTATTGCCATAACAATCACATAATATCTTCCCTTGGTCTGATTAAAAAATTCCCTGTTACCTTGATACTCACATAAAACTCTGATTGTGGCCTCTGACACTCATATAAACCTCAATATGACCTCTGACTTTCGCATAATATCTTCACTCTGACCTCTGAAACTCACATAATAACATGTGATGTCTCACACCCACATAATACCCTAACTTGGACTCTGATAATCACATAATATTCTCACTGTAAAAAATTACATGCACTTAATGTCCATACTGTAACCTCTGACCCTTACATAATACTCTTCCTCTTGTCACTGACACACATGAAATATCCTCCATGTGACATCTTAAACTCACATTACGCCCTCCCTATAACATCTGACACTAAAATAAAGTCCTTCTCTGGTCTCTGACATTCATATAATATCCTTACTATG